>NC_044035.1:172801671-172806920 GCF_901765095.1 Microcaecilia unicolor | reverse complement strand
TGCGGAACAATGTGCGGCAGTTGGCGGGCTTGGTTGATGCTCTCCCCCCTGAGCAAGCCAAGCCTTTTCAGGAGGTGGTCAGGCAGCTGAAGGCATGCAGAAAATTCCTGGCCAGAGGGGTGTATGACACCTTTGATGTTGCGTCCAGGGCCGCTGCTCAAGGTGTGGTGATGCGCAGGCTCTCATGGCTGCGTGCCTCCGACCTGGAGAATAGACTCCAGCAGCGGATTGCGGACTCGCCTTGCCGTGCGGATAATATTTTTGGAGAGAAGGTCGAGCAGGTGGTAGAGCATCTCCACCAGCGGGATACCGCATTCGACAAGGTTCTCCCGCCGCAGCCTTCAGCTCTACCTCTACAGGTAGAAGATTTTTTGGGGGAAGGAGGACTGTTCCCTACTCTTCTGTAAGCCGTAGGTACAATCCTCCTTCTCGACGCCTGCGGCCCAGGCTAAGCCCCAGCTCGCATCGCTCTCGTCAGCAGCGTGCGCTCAGCAAGGCCCCGCGGCTCCCCAGCAAAAGCAAGGGCGAGCTTTTGACTGGCTCCAGCAGAGCATAGCCGGCATCCAAGTGTCAGTGCCGGGCGACTCTGCCAGTCGGAGGGAGGTTGAAAGCTTTCTCACCAAAGGTGGCCTCTCATAACCTCCGATCAGTGGGTTCTGCAAATAGTCCGGCAAAGATACACCCTCAATTTGGCCTCAACTCCTCCAAATTGTCCACCGGGAGCTCAGTCTTACAGCTTCCAACACAAGCAGGTACTTGCAGAGGAACTCTCCGCCCTTCTCAGCGCCAATGTGGTCGAGCCCGTGCCATCCGGGCAAGAAGGGCTGGGATTCTATTCCAGGTACTTCTTTGGAAAAGAAAACAGGGGGGATGCGTCCCATCCTAGACCTAAGGGCCCTGAACAAATATCTCGTAAAAGAAAAGTTCAGGATGCTTTCCCTGGGCACCCTACTTCCCATGATTCAGGAAAACAATTGGCTATGCTCTCTGGACTTGAAGGACGCCTACACACACATCCCGATACTGCCAGCTCACAGACAGTATCTGCGATTTCAGCTGGGCACACGTCACTTCTAGTACTGTGTGCTACCCTTTGGGCTCGCCTCTGCGCCCAGGGTGTTCACAAAGTGCCTGGCTGTAGTAGCAGCGGCACTTCGCAGGCTGGGGGTGCACGTGTTCCCATATCTCGATGATTGGCTGGTGAAGAACACTCCGAGGCAGGAGCCCTGCAGTCCATGCAGAGTGACTATTCGCCTCCTGGAGCTACTGGGGTTTGTGATAAATTACCCAAAGTCCCATCTTCTCCCATCACAGAGACTCGAATTCATAGGAGCTCTGCTGGATTCTCGGACGGCTCGTGCCTATCTCCCAGAGGCGAGAGCCAACAACCTTGTTGTCCCTCGTCTCGCGGGTGCGAGCGTCCCAGCAGATCACAGCTCGGCAGATGTTGAGATTGCTGGGCCACATGGCCTCCACAGTTCATGTGACTCCCATGCCCGCCTTCACATGAGATCCTGCTCAATGGACCCTAGCTTCCCAGTGGTTTCAGGCTGCTGGGGATCTAGAAGACGTGATCCACCTGTCCACGAGTTTTCTCGAATCCCTGTATTGGTGGACGATTTGGTCCAATTTGACTCTGGGACGTCCTTTCCAAATTCCTCAGCCACAAAAAGTGCTGACCACGGATGCGTCTCTCCTGGGATGGGGAGCTCATGTCGATGGGCTTCACACCCAAGGAAGCTGGTCCCTCCAGGAACGCGGTCTACAGATCAATCTCCTGGAGTTGCGAGCGATCTGGAACGCTCTGAAGGCTTTCAGAGATCGGCTGTCCCACCAAATTATCCAAATTCAGACAGACAACCAGGTTGCCATGTACTATGTCAACAAGCAGGGGGGCACCGGATCTCGCCCCCTGTGTCAGGAAGCCGTCAGCATGTGGCTCTGGGCTCGCCATCTCGGCATGGTGCTCCAAGCCACTTATCTGGCAGGCGTAAACAACAGTCTGGCCGACAGACTGAGCAGGATTATGCAACCTCACGAATGGTCGCTCAACTCCCGAGTGGTGCGCCAGATCTTCCAAGCGTGGGGCACCCCCTTGGTGGATCTCTTCGCATCTCGAGCGAACCACAAAGTCCCTCAGTTCTGTTCCAGGCTTCAGGCCCCCGGCAGACTGGCATCGGATGCCTTCCTCCTGGATTGGGGGGAGGGCCTGCTGTATGCTTATCCTCCCATTCCTCTGGTGGGGAAGACTTTGTTGAAACTCAAGCAAGACCGAGGCACCATGATTCTGATTGCTCCTTTTTGGCCGCGTCAGATCTGGTTCCCTCTTCTTCTGGAGTTATCCTCCGAAGAACCGTGGAGATTGGAGTGTTTTCCGACCCTCATCACGCAGGACGAAGGGGCTCTTCTGCATCCCAGCCTCCGGTCCCTGGCTCTCACGGCCTGGATGTTGAGAGCGTAGACTTTGCCTCTTTGGGTCTGTCAGAGGGTGTCTCCCGCGTCTTGCTTGCTTCCAGGAAAGATTCCACTAAGAGGAGTTACTTCTTTCTGTGGAGGAGGTTTGCCGTCTGGTGTGACAGCAAGGCCCTAGCTCCTCGCTCTTGTCCTACACAGACCCTGCTTGAATACCTTCTGCACTTGTCTGAGTCTGGTCTCAAGACCAACTCTGTAAGAGTTCACCTTAGCGCAATCAGTGCATACCATTACCATGTGGAAGGTAAGCCGATCTCAGGACAGCCTTTAGTTGTTCGCTTCATGAGAGGTTTGCTTTTGTCAAAGCCCCCTGTCAAGCCTCCTACAGTGTCATGGGATCTCAATGTCGTTCTCACCCAGCTGATGAAACCTCCTTTTGAGCCACTGAATTCCTGCCATCTGAAGTACTTGACCTGGAAGGTCATTTTCTTGGTGGCAGTTACTTCAGCTCGTAGAGTCAGTGAGCTTCAGGCCCTGGTAGCCCAGGCCCCTTACACCAAATTTCATCATAACAGAGTAGTCCTCCGCACTCACCCTAAGTTCTTGCCAAAGGTCGTGTCGGAGTTCCATCTGAACCAGTCAATTGTCTTGCCAACATTCTTTCCCCGTCCTCATTCCTGCCCTGCTGAACGTCAGCTGCACACATTGGACTGCAAGAGAGCATTGGCCTTCTACCTGGAGCGGACACAGCCCCACAGACAGTCCGCCCAATTGTTTGTTTCTTTTGATCCCAATAGGAGGGGAGTGGCTGTAGGGAAACGCACCATATCCAATTGGCTAGCAGATTGCATTTCCTTCACTTACGCCCAGGCGGGGCTGGCTCTTGAGGGTCATGTCACGGCTCATAATGTTAGAGCCATGGCTGCGTCGGTAGCCCACTTGAAGTCAGCCTCCATTGAAGAAATTTGCAAAGCTGCGACGTGGTCATCTGTCCACACATTCACATCTCATTACTGCCTGCAGCAGGATACCCGACGCGACAGTCGGTTCGGGCAGTCAGTTCTTCAGAACCTGTTTGGGCTTTAGGATCCAACTCCAACCCCCCGAGGGCCCTGTTGTTCTGTTCCAGGCTGCACTCTCAGTTAGTTGGTAAATTTTTTAGGTCAATCTCAGTTATGTCCTCGCCGTTGCGAGGCCCAATTGACCATGGTTGTTGTTTTGAGTGAGCCTGGGGGCTAGGGATACCCCATCAGTGAGAACAAGCAGCCTGCTTGTCCTCGGAGAAAGCGAATGCTACATACCTGTAGAAGGTATTCTCCGAGGACAGCAGGCTGATTGTTCTCACAAACCCGCCCGCCTCCCCTTTGGAGTTGTGTCTTCCCTTGTATTGTCTTGCTACATACTGGACTGGCCGGCTCGAGCCGGTTTTGGGCGGGAAGACGGCCGCGCATGCGCGGTGCGCGCGGGCGCGCGAGGACTAGCAAAGGACTTTGCTAGTAAGGATTCCGATTGGAGGGGCTGCCGTGGACGTCACCCATCAGTGAGAACAATCAGCCTGCTGTCCTCGGAGAATACCTTCTACAGGTATGTAGCATTCACTTTATGTAAACCCCTATTAGTCCCTCCCGTGCTCTTGTGTACAACTACTTATTTTTAATTTTTATATGCTGTGCTCAGTGGAGGGGTATCGTCCATAGGACTCTATGCAGTATTAACTGCTTTAATCCCCTTAAATCAACATCATTGCACACTTCCTTCCTTCCTATCTTTGTTCATTATTATTAGTATTCAATTCAATGTTGCTACTTAGCTTTAATTCCGGAGGCTGTGCTGTCCAACTAAGTTGTTGTTATCGTCCTGTGGGGATCCCCATCCAAAGTGAAATTAAAATCCAGTCATTGTTCCCTTGTTCCAACATTTGATGAAAAGTACAACATAATAATTATAGTGCAAATCAGAGAATAAAGTAGATGAGGGGAAGAGAGGGCAACAGCAGGGGAAAGGAAGGCGGGGATGCAGAAGATGAAGCAGCAGAGGAGAATGATCGATCACATAGGTAGGTCTTTAGGGATTTCTTGAACAGTCTGTGATCGGTTGTCTCTTTTAACGTAGATGGTAGAGCGTTCCAGTAACGGGGACACTGGAAGCAAAAAGAAGAGGCAAAGAGCAACTTGTATTTTAAGTTCCTGCAGTTAGGAAAGTGGAGATTGAGATATGTGCAGGACAACTTCTCGGAATTTCTGGGCGGGAGGACGATCAGGCTGAACATATAGGCTGGAGCGTCCCCGTATACAATCTTGTGGGTAAGAGCACAGACTTTGAATTCAATACGTTCTTTGATTGAGAGCCAGTGGAGCTTCTCACGAAGGGGCTTTGCTGCCTCAAACCGAGATTTGCCAAATAGCAGCCTTGCCGCCATGTTCTGCGCTGTCTGGAGTTTCTTAAGGGTGTGCTCTTTGCAGCCGGTGTAAATTCCATTGCAGTAGTCGAAATGGCTCAAGACGAGGGAATGGATTAGTGACCTGAATAGGGGCAAATGGTAGGAACTGCTTGATACGCTTAAGGGACATCGTGGAAAGGAACATTCGCTTCATAATTGACAAAACATTAAGCTCAAGAGTCAAATGGGGATCCAGAATGACCCTAAGGAGTTTCAAACTTGATGCGACAGGAATGGAGAAGTTCTGCGCAGTAACCGTGCCCGGTATAGACTTTTTGAACTGGGAGGAGAGGATGAGGCACTGTGTTAGAAAAGAAAATAGTTCTTCTGCACAAATTCATGAAAATTAAAGCAAAAAATAGCATTCTTAAGGAGACAGGATCCACTGCCACTCTTT
>NC_044035.1:172550851-172749540 GCF_901765095.1 Microcaecilia unicolor | reverse complement strand
CTCCAATCGGAAACTTCACTAGCAAAGGCCTTTGCTAGTCCTCGCGCGCCCATGCGCACCGCGCATGCGCGGCCGTCTTCCCGCCCGAACCGGCTCGTGTTCGTCAGTCCCGTATGTAGCAAGACAAAGACAAGGGAAGACACAACTCCAAAGGGGAGGCGGGCGGGTTTGTGAGAACAATCAGCCTGCTGTCCTCGGAGAATACCTTCTACAGGTATGTAGCATTCGCTTTCTCCGAGGACAAGCAGGCTGCTTGTTCTCACTGATGGGGTATCCCTAGCCTCCACGCTCACTCAAAACAACAAACATGGTCAATTGGGCCTCGCAACGGCGAGGACATAACTGAGATTGACCTAAAAAATTTACCAACTAACTGAGAGTGCAGCCTGGAACAGAACAAACAGGGCCCTCGGGGGGTGGAGTTGGATCCTAAAGCCCAAACAGGTTCTGAAGAACTGACTGCCCGAACCGACTGTCGCGTCGGGTATCCTGCTGCAGGCAGTAATGAGATGTGAATGTGTGGACAGATGACCACGTCGCAGCTTTGCAAATCTCTTCAATAGTGGCTGACTTCAAGTGGGCTACCGACGCTGCCATGGCTCTAACATTATGAGCCGTGACATGACCCTCAAGAGCCAGCCCAGCCTGGGCGTAAGTGAAGGAAATGCAATCTGCTAGCTAATTGGATATGGTGCGTTTTCCCACAGCCACTCCCCTCCTGTTGGGATCAAAAGAAACAAACAATTGGGCGGACTGTCTGTTGGGCTGTGTCCGCTCCAGATAGAAGGCCAATGCTCTTTTGCAGTCCAATGTGTGCAGCTGACGTTCAGCAGGGCAGGAATGAGGACGGGGAAAGAATGTTGGCAAGACAATTGACTGGTTCAGATGGCACTCCGACACAACCTTTGGCAAGAACTTAGAGTGAGTGCGGAGGACTACTCTGTTATGATGAAATTTGGTGTAAGGGGCCTGGGCTACCAGGGCCTGAAGCTCACTGACTCTACGAGCTGAAGTAACTGCCACCAAGAAAATGACCTTCCAGGTCAAGTACTTCAGATGGCAGGAATTCAGTGGCTCAAAAGGAGGTTTCATCAGCTGGGTGAGAACGACATTGAGATCCCATGACACTGTAGGAGGCTTGACAGGGAGCTTTGACAAAAGCAAACCTCTCATGAAGCAAACAACTAAAGGCTGTCCTGAGATCGGCTTACCTTCCACACGGTAATGGTATGCACTGATTGCACTAAGGTGAACCCTTACAGAGTTGGTCTTGAGACCAGACTCAGACAAGTGCAGAAGGTATTCAAGCAGGGTCTGTGTAGGACAAGAGCGAGGATCTAGGGCCTTGCTGTCACACCAAACGGCAAACCTCCTCCATTGAAAGAAGTAACTCCTCTTAGTGGAATCTTTTCCTTACTCAGCTTTTGACTGAGTAAGGTGGACGGGACGCCTCAGAATCAAAATGGAGAGAATTAACCACCTCTGAGGGGAATTCCGAAGACTGGCGAACAGTTGGGTTACATCCTCTAGATACCCTAAACTTGATACCACTGGGAAGCTAGGATGCACTGAGCGGATGTCATGTGCAAAAGTGCCATGGGAGTTACATGAACTGTGGAAGCCATGTGTCTAGAAGTCTCAATATGTACTGTGCTGTAATCTGTTGAGACGGGCAATCATCGTGTTAAGGGAACACATGCACTCCCAGTCCATGAAGATACGCTGCAACAACAGCCAGGCACTAGGAAAAAACATACTCTGGATGCAAAGAGAGTATAAGTATACTGTAAATCCAGAGAGCATAACCAATCGTTTTCCTTAAGTATGGGAAGAAGGATGCCCAGGGAAAGCATCCTGAACCAAAATCTGTTTAGGCCCCTTATGTCTATGATGGGACGCAACCCACAAGGAAGGACCTGGAATAGAATCTTAACCCTTCTTGCCCTGGTGGAAGGGGTCGACTGCATTGGCGCTGAGAAAAGCAGAGAGTTCCTCTGCAAGTACTCACTTTTGATGGAAGCTAAAGGATTAAGCTTCCAATGAACAATGTGGAGGGTTTGATTCCAGATTGAGAATGTATCCTAACCGGACTATTTGAAAAAACCCACCGGTTGGAGGATAAAAGAAGTCACCTTTGGTGGAGAAAATTTAAACTTCCCCCCCGACAGGCAGATTGGCCGGTACGGACATTTTTTTTTAATTTTTTTTTTTTTTATAGTGGCTATGCTGAATTGGAGCCAGTCAAAACCCCTCTCTGGTTCCTGGGGAATAGCTGCAGGGGCCTGATTAGGTGCACGCCGCTGACTAGAACGAGCGTGCTGAGGCATAGCCTGAACCGGCTGTCGAGAAGTAGGAGTATAGGTACGACCCCTTAAGGCACAAGGAAAACTACTCTTCTCTCTAAAGAACTTCCAAGATGAGGAAATGTATGCACAGCATATCTACAATTTTCTGCTGAGTCTCCTCCTCCAGGTGAGAGGCACACAGTCATGAGAGTCTGCGCATCACTGTACCTAGAGCAGAAATCTAGGTGTTACATTACAAGTGTCGAAAATGCCCTTGGACAGGAACCTGCGACACACCGTGTGCTACCTGACCATTTGGTGAAAAGGTTTAGCCTACTCCGGTGGGAATGCTCGTAAAGATCTGACAGGACTTGATTTTGGACGCGATCATGCCAGCCTGGTACGCCATTCTCCAAAAGAGGCTAAGGATGTATGCTCTGGCCCCAGGGGTGCCGAAGTAAGTTCTTAGAACTCCTATCTGTTCTGAGTGGCAGAAGACTCAGGTGAAGATGGTAGTCCAGGACCTCGAGCATCTGGGCATTGGGATTCACAATCTCCACTGTAATGTCAGATGACCATCATTGAACTGAGCTAACTACTCAAACAGAGCAGCTCAGATCCAAACGCGTCCGATATGGAGGCGCGGTAAGTTCTACTACGGGGTCGAGAAGTTGCCCCAGTAGGGTGCGAACACCCATACCAGAGGCAGCATCGGTGAAGGAGACCAGGTGAAAAGCTAGATGCCGCAGGAGGCGGTAGCACCCATGGCATCCAATGGTACCCATGGTCCCGAAGTCAAGGACAAAGTCTGGAAATGCAAGGGAATCGAAACCAGACTGCTAGACCATGGCACCGACGGTACTGATGATACACATGGTACCGATGGCCCCCAGTACCAATGGTACCCATGGTACTTGGTACCGATGATAGTCATGATACCTGGTACCGATGGTACCCATGATATCCGGCACCGACGGTACCGATGGTACACATGGCACCGACGGTGCTCATGACACCTGGTACCAATGGCACCCATGGCACTGATGGTACCTGGTCATGATATCTGGTATCGATGGTACTCATGTGCCGACGGCATCCATGATACCTGATACCAATGTATCCACGGTACCGACGATACCTGATACTATGGTACCGATGGTACTCATGATACTCGGTACCGATGGGCGATGATACCTGGTACCGATAGTCGATGGTGCCCATAATACCTGGTGCCGATGGTGCCCATGATACCCGGTACCGACAGCACCCATGGCACCGATGACACTCGGTATCGACGGCACCCATGGTACCGATGATACCCGGTGCCGACGGGACCCATGGTACCGATGATACCCGGCACCGACGGGACCCATGGTACCGATGATACCCGGTACCGACGGGACCCATGGCACCGACCATGGTACCAATGTTCCTGGTACCGATACTCCTCGGTACCGACGCACTGATGATATTCGGTACCGACAGTACCCATGGCACCGATGATACTCGGTACCGACGGCACCCATGGTACCGAAGATACTTGGTACCCGACAGTACCGAAGATACTCGGTACCGACGGTACCCATGACACCCGGTACCGATGGTATCCACGGCACCGATGATACCCGGTACCGATGGCACTGATGATACCTGGTACCGGTGTATCGACGTCCAATGCCAGGATACCTCCATAACAGAGGGAGCAAAGCTCTGGGCATCTCCTTTGGGCATCCCTGGCACAGTAGAATACGTCTCGTCTTTGAGACACTACTTGCGCTTCACAGGGAGATGATCCGGCCCAAGACACATCTGCCTATGCGCCCGAATGACCTGCCAAGCAGGAGGCGCCGAGGCAGGTGGAGACCTATTCGATGCATAACTATACCCAGCGTGCATCGGTCTCTGTCGGACTCCAGAATGATCTCCTTTGGGCATCCCTGGCAGAGTAGAATACGTCTTGTCTTTGAGACACTACTTGCGCTTCACAGGGAGATGATCCAGCCCAAGACACATCCTCCGATGCGCCCGAATGACCTGCAGAGCAGGAGGCGCCGAGGCGGGTGGAGACTCACTTCAAAGGTTACACCACTGATATTGTGTCACCAGGTTGCCCATTCAGTGGCTGACCAGGGATGCACCTGCTTAGGTTCCTGTTTTTTCCTGTGACATACACCTTCACCACTTGTGGGGCTTAAAGACAGTGGTGTGCTGGAGCAGGCTCTCACAGCTCTGGAGAGCCATTTGTAAAGTTTTAATAAATGGATCCTAAAAATGTGGGCTTGTTTAGTTTGCTGGCGAGAGAAAGCCCACAGATAACAATATACCAGCACTTTTATAAGAAAAAAGAAAAAGAGAAGCTTATATGCTTTGTTTTCCTTTCAGGCACAGCCCCTTGTGACTCTGGCAACTACTTAACTTTTCCTTGCCCCAGGTACAAAAAAGTAACTGTATATATAAGCCACAATGAGCCTGCCATGAAAGAGTACAAATGAAAAAATAAAGAACACCCAAAAGGGTAAAATAAAAAAAGAGATTTTACTCCGAGGACCTGAAGAAAACACGAAGCACTAACGAACTCCGTGTCTCCTCAGACGCGGAAAAAGAAAAACTAAGGGGCGTGTCCGCACAGCGAGCGGGAAGAGGTGTGCGCACATGCGCAGTGCGATCGCTCGCGCGACGGAACGCCGTAGAAGAGATTTTTAGATTTTGCTTTAAAATCCTCCGGGGCCGACGTGGCGTCACCCACTTGTGAGAATATCAGCCTGCTTGTCTTTGGAGAAAATCATTTACAGAGAGACCCCAGGATACATGACAGATCTCATTGACCTCCCAGCCAGAAACTCTACAAGATCAATATGCACATACCTAAACCTCCATCACCCAAGCTGCAAAAGACTTAAATATAAATCAACCTATGCATCCAGTTTCTCCTTCATAAGCACGCAACTATGGAACGCACTACCAAACGCCTTGAAAACAACGCACGACCTAACAAATTTTCAGAAATCACTAAAAACTAACTTATTCAAAAAGGCATACCCTAATGACCAACCTAAAAGCCTCGATCCTGCAACACAGTTCCAGTGTTTTCCCTCCCCCCTCCCTCCCAGTTCCAGGGTCCTCACCCACCCTTCCTCCCTCCCAGTTCCATTTTCCTCCCTTCCTCCCTCCCAGTTCCAGTGTTTTGCGTCCCAGTTGCAGTGTTTTCCCTCCCCCTCCCTCCCTTCCAGTTAGTGCCTGTTCCTGCAGCACCATCGCCAGGTGTGTGTGGGGGGGGGGGACCCCTGAAGCAGCTTCAGAGAAATCTAATAAGACCTCCCATCAGCATCAAAAATATATTGTAATAGACTTCTGGCAGCTTAGAAAAGTATGACCACCACTCGCCCTGTCCTCGCGCTCATAGTGCGGGAGACGGACTGAAAGCCAGGAAGAAGAAAGAGACCAAGACAAAACCCCTTTCCCCACACGGCTTCCCTACCATTTCGCAAACAGTTCTTTCGCATCCTTGCTCTCCAACCAGCGACACAGTTTAAGTGGTAGAAAGCGGAAAGTAAATTTCACAGCATGCGGCCGAGATCCTTTGAGAGAGAAGAAAACAGTGATGTGTGGTCCGTACCTTGCGCTTTAAATGTTTGTAGGGGGGCTTGCGGCGGCATTGTGGAGGCAAGTAACTCCTTTTCTATTTTCTGTTTTCATTACCCGCCCTCGACGTCATGACGTTTTGACGCGAGAGCGGGGCGGGTGAGCGATGCTATTCGTTGAGTGCCATTGCTCCGCCCTCGACATCAACACGTTGTGACACGAGGGCGGGGCATGCACTCATGGGGAAATTGCGATCTACACAACTACAAAGTTATAACTTGGAGGAGGCTTCATTAGAACGTTGGAGGTGCGTTTTATAGAGAGACGGGGCGTGGCCAAGGGCAGGTCTATGAGTGAGGGTGAGTGGTGGTGAGAGCCTATAGAGATGGGGCATGGTTGAGGGCAAGTGTATGAGTGAGGGTGAGTGGTGCTGAGTGAGCTTCAGAACGTTGGAGGTGGGAAAGCGAATGCTACATACCTGTAGAAGGTATTCTCCGAGGACAGCAGGCTGATTGTTCTCACTGATGGGTGACGTCCTCGGCAGCCCCTCCAATCGGAATCTTCCTAGCAAAGTCCTTTGCTAGTCCTCGCGTGCCCGCGCGCACCGCGCATGCGCGGCCGTCTTCCCGCCCGAAACCGGCTCGAGCCGGCCAGTCCAGTATGTAGCAAGACAATACACTTCAAAGGAAGACACAACTCCAAAGGGGAGGCGGGCGGGTTTGTGAGAACAATCAGCCTGCTGTCCTCGGAGAATACCTTCTACAGGTATGTAGCATTCGCTTTCTCCGAGGACAAGCAGGCTGCTTGTTCTCACTGATGGGGTATCCCTAGCCCCCAGGCTCACTCAAAACAACAACCATGGTCAATTGGACCTCGCAACGGCGAGGACATAACTGAGATTGACCTAAAAAAATTTACCAACTAACTGAGAGTGCAGCCTGGAACAGAACAAACAGGACCCTCGGGGGGTGGAGTTGGATCCTAAAGCCCAAACAGGTTCTGAAGAACTGACTGCCCGAACCGACTGTCGTGTCGGGTATCCTGCTGCAGGCAGTAATGAGATGTGAATGTGTGGACAGATGACCACGTCGCAGCTTTGCAAATTTCCTCCATGGTGGCTGACTTCAAGTGGGCTACCGACGCAGCCATGGCTCTAACATTATGAGCCGTGACATGACCCTCAAGAGCCAGCCCAGCCTGGGCGTAAGTGAAGGAAATGCAATCTGCTAGCCAATTGGATATGGTGCGTTTCCTTACAGCCACTCCCCTCTTGTTGGGATCAAAAGAAACAAACAATTGGGCGGACTGTCTGTGGGGCTGTGTCCGCTCCAGATAGAAGGCCAATGCTCTCTTGCAGTCCAATGTGTGCAGCTGACGTTCAGCAGGGCAGGAATGAGGACGGGGAAAGAATGTTGGCAAGACAATTGACTGGTTCAGATGGAACTCCGACACAACCTTCGGCAGAAACTTAGGGTGAGTGCGGAGGACTACTCTGTTATGATGAAATTTGGTGTAAGGGGCCTGGGCTACCAGGGCCTGAAGCTCACTGACTCTACGAGCTGAAGTAACTGCCACCAAGAAAATGACCTTCCATGTCAAGTACTTCAGATGGCAGGAATTCAGTGGCTCAAAAGGAGGTTTCATCAGCTGGGTGAGAACGACATTGAGATCCCATGACACTGTAGGAGGCTTGACAGGGGGCTTTGACAAAAGCAAACCTCTCATGAAGCGAACAACTAAAGGCTGTCCTGAGATCGGCTTACCTTCCACACGGTAATGGTATGCACTAATCGCACTAAGGTGAACCCTTACGGAGTTGGTCTTGAGACCAGACTCAGACAAGTGCAGAAGGTATTCAAGCAGGGTCTGTGTAGGACAAGAGCGAGGATCTAGGGCCTTGCTGTCACACCAAACGGCAAACCTCCTCCATTGAAAGAAGTAACTCCTCTTAGTGGAATCTTTCCTGGAAGCAAGCAAGATGCGGGAGACACCCTCTGACAGACCCAAAGAGGCAAAGTCTACGCCCTCAACATCCAGGCCGTGAGAGCCAGAGACTGGAGGTTGGGATGCAGGAGCGCCCCTTCGTCCTGTGTGATGAGGGTCGGAAAACACTCCAATCTCCACGGTTCTTCGGAGGACAACTCCAGAAGAAGGGGGAACCAGATCTGACGCGGCCAAAAGGGAGCAATCAGAATCATGGTGCCTCGGTCTTGCTTGAGTTTCAACAAAGTCTTCCCCACCAGAGGTATGGGAGGATAAGCATACAGCAGACCCTCCCCCCAGTCCATGAGGAAGGCATCCGATGCCAGCCTGCCGTGGGCCTGAAGCCTGGAACAGAACTGAGGGACTTTGTGGTTCACTCGAGATGCGAAGAGATCCACCAGGGGGGTGCCCCACGCCTGGAAGATCTGCCGCACTACTTTGGAACTGAGCGACCACTCGTGAGGTTGCATGATCCTGCTCAATCTGTCGGCCAGACTGTTGTTTACGCCTGCCAGGTACGTGGCTTGGAGCACCATGCCATGCCGGCGAGCCCAGAGCCACATGCTGACGGCTTCCTGACACAGGGGGCGAGATCCGGTGCCCCCCTGCTTGTTGACATAATACATGGCAACCTGGTTGTCTGTCTGAATTTGGATAATTTGGTGGGACAGCCGATCTCTGAAAGCCTTCAGAGTGTTCCAGATCGCTCGTAACTCCAGAAGATTGATCTGCAGATCGCGTTCCTGGAGGGACCAGCTTCCTTGGGTGTGAAGCCCATCGACATGAGCTCCCCATCCCAGGAGAGACGCATCCGTGGTCAGCACTTTTTGTGGCTGAGGAATTTGGAAAGGACGTCCCAGAGTCAAATTGGACCAGATTGTCCACCAATACAGGGATTCAAGAAAACTCGTGGACAGGTGGATCACGTCCTCTAGACCCCCAGCGGCCTGATACCACTGGGAGGCTAGGGTCCATTGAGCAGATCTCATGTGAAGGCGGGCCATGGGAGTCACATGAACTGTGGAGGCCATGTGGCCCAGCAATCTCAACATCTGCCGAGCTGTGATCTGCTGGGACGCTCGCACCCGCGAAACGAGGGACAACAAGTTGTTGGCTCTCGCCTCTGGGAGATAGGCGCGAGCCGTCCGAGAATCCAGCAGAGCTCCTATGAATTCGAGTTTCTGCACTGGTAGAAGATGGGACTTTGGGTAATTTATCACAAACCCCAGTAGCTCCAGGAGGCGAATAGTCATCTGCATGGACTGCAGGGCTCCTGCCTCGGATGTGTTCTTCACCAGCCAATCGTCGAGATATGGGAACACATGCACCCCCAGCCTGCGAAGTGCTGCTGCTACCACAGCCAGGCACTTTGTGAACACCCTGGGCGCAGAGGCGAGCCCAAAGGGTAGCACACAGTACTGGAAGTGGCGTGTGCCCAACTGAAATCGCAGATACTGTCTGTGAGCTGGCAGTATCGGGATGTGAGTGTAGGCATCCTTCAAGTCCAGAGAGCATAGCCAATCGTTTTGCTGAATCATGGGGAGAAGGGTGCCCAGGGAAAGAATCCTGAACTTTTCTTTTACGAGATATTTGTTCAGGGCCCTTAGGTCTAGGATGGGACGCATCCCCCTGTTTTCTTTTCCACAAGGAAGTACCTGGAATAGAATCCCAGCCCTTTTTGCCCGGATGGCACGGGCTCGACCGCATTGGCGCTGAGAAGGGCGGAGAGTTCCTCTGCAAGTACCTGCTTGTGCTGGAAGCTGTAAGACTGAGCTCCCGGTGGACAATTTGGAGGTTTTGAGGCCAAATTGAGGGTGTATCCTTGCCGGACTATTTGCAGAACCCACTGGTCGGAGGTTATGAGAAGCCACCTTTGGTGAAAAGCTTTCAACCTCCCCCCGACCGGTAGGTCGCCCGGCACTGATACTTGTACTGCGGCTATGCTCTGCTGGAGCCAGTCAAAAGCTCGCCCCTTGCTTTTGCTGGGGAGCCGCGGGGCCTTGCTGAGGCGCACGCTGCTGACGAGAGCGAGCGCGCTGGGGCTTAGCCTGGGCCGCAGGCTGTCGGGAAGGAGGATTGTACCTACGCTTACCAGAAGTATAGGGACCAGTCTTCCTTCCCCCGAAAAATCGTCTACCTGTAGAGGTAGAAGCTGAAGGCTGCCGGCGGGAGAACTTGTCGAATGCGGTGTCCCGCTGGTGGAGAGACTCTACCACCTGTTCGACTTTCTCTCCAAAAATATTGTCCGCACGGCAAGGCGAGTCCGCAATCCGCTGCTGGAGTCTATTCTCCAGGTCGGCGGCACGCAGCCATGAGAGCCTGCGCATCACCACACCTTGAGCAGCGGCCCTGGACGCAACATCAAAAGTGTCGTAAACTCCTCTGGCCAGGAATTTTCTGCACGCCTTCAGCTGCCTGACCACCTCCTGAAAAGGCTTGGCTTGCTCAGGGGGAAGAGCATCAACCAAGCCCGCCAACTGCCGCACATTATTCCGCATGTGTATGCTCGTGTAGAGCTGGTAAGACTGGATCTTGGCCACGAGCATAGAGGAATGGTAGGCCTTCCTCCCAAAGGAGTCTAAGGTTCTAGAGTCTTTTCCCGGGGGCGCCGAAGCATGCTCCCTAGAACTCTTAGCCTTCTTTAGGGCCAGATCCACAACTCCAGAGTCGTGAGGCAACTGGGTGCGCATCAGCTCTGGGTCCCCATGGATCCGGTACTGGGACTCGATCTTCTTGGGGATGTGGGGATTAGTTAGAGGTTTTGTCCAGTTCGCAAGCAATGTCTTCTTTAGGACATGGTGCAAGGGAACAGTGGACGCTTCCTTAGGTGGAGAAGGATAGTCCAGGAGCTCAAACATTTCAGCCCTGGGCTCGTCCTCCACAACCACCGGGAAGGGGATGGCCGTAGACATCTCCCGGACAAAGGAAGCAAAAGACAGACTCTCGGGAGGAGAAAGCTGTCTTTCAGGAGAGGGAGTGGGATCAGAAGGAAGACCCTCAGACTCCTCGTCAGAGAAATATCTGGGGTCTTCTTCTTCCTCCCACGAGGCCTCACCCTCGGTGTCAGACACAAGCTCACGAACCTGTGTCTGCAACCTCGCCCTGCTCGACTCAGTGGAACCACGTCCACGATGGGGGCGTCGAGAGGTAGACTCCCTCGCCCGCATCGGCGAAGCTCCCTCCGCCGACGTAGTCGGGGAGCCCTCCTGGGAGGTGGCCGCAGTCGGCACCGCACGCGGTACCGACGTCGGGGACCTCACCCCGGGCGATGGGCCAGCCGGCGCCATGCTCGACGGTACCGGAGGCGCAAGCACCGCCGGTACCGGAGGGGTAGGGCGCAACAGCTCTCCCAGAATCTCTGGGAGAACGGCCCGGAGGCTCTCGTTCAGAGCGGCTGCAGAGAAAGGCTGAGAGGCCGATGCAGGCGTCGACGTCAGAACCTGTTCCGGGCGAGGAGGCTGTTCCGGGCTGTCCAGAGTGGAGCGCATCGACACCTCCTGAACAGAGGGTGAGCGGTCCTCTCGGTGCCGATGCCTGCTGGGTGCCGAATCCCTCGGCGACCCAGAGCTCTCGGTGCCGACATGGGGAGGAGACCGGTGTCGATGCTTCTTCGATTTCTTCCGAAGCATGTCACCGGAGCTCCCCGGCACCGACGAGGAGGACGTAGAATCCATCCGTCGCTTCCTCGGGGCCGAGACCGAAGAGGGTCGATCCCGGGGGGGCTGTACCGCAGGAGCCCTCAGGGTAGGAGGAGACCCACCCGAAGGCTCACCGCCACCAGCAGGGGAATGGACAGCCCTCACCTGCACTCCTGACGATGCACCTCCGTCCGACGACATCAGCAGACGAAGTCTCGGTACCACCGACGTCGATGCAGTCGCCCGATGCCTCGGTGCCGATGCAGAGGTCTGATGCCTCGATGCAGTCGATGGAGCGGCAGCCAAGGAAGATGGTCCGGACGCTGACAACGTCGATGCACTCGATGCCTCCGGTGCCGATGCCGACGAAGAGCCCGAGAACAAAACGTTCCACTGGGCCAATCTCGCTACTTGAGTCCGCGTTTGTAACAGGGAACACAGACTACAGTTCTGGGGACGGTGCTCAGCCCCCAGACACTGAAGACACGAAGAGTGCCTATCAGTGAGCGAGATTACCCGGGCGCATTGGGTGCACTTCTTGAAGCCGCTGGAAGGCTTCGATGTCATGGGCGGAAAAATCACGCCGGCGAAGTCAAAATCCGAAATGACGAATTCGGAGCACCAAAAACTTTAAGGGAGAAAAAATCTCGACCGAGGCCGAAAGAGGCCTACCCCGACGACGAAAGAAAACTTACCGGGGCAAAACTGGAAATACGGGAAGGGGAAAAAGAAACCCAAGGGGGTTTTCGGAGCACTTCCCGACAGATATAAAACACAGCCGTACCGAGTGCGGACGAAAGAAGACTGGCCGGCTGGAGCCGGTTTCGGGCGCGGTGCGCGCGGGCGCGCGAGGACTAGCAAAGGACTTTGCTAGGAAGATTCCGATTGGAGGGGCTGCCGAGGACGTCACCCATCAGTGAGAACAAGCAGCCTGCTTGTCCTCGGAGAATTATTTATATAGATTGTATCCAGTTGGGTAAAATTTCTTTGTTATCTTTTTAATTTGAAATGTTTTCTTATATACTGGTGTATCTTTTCAAAGATTTACTCTTTGTATGTTATTTAAAATCCTATATAATAAAACGCACCTCCAACATTCTGAAGCTGACTGCATGGCTGAGGCATTCCTGCTCTCTGTATACATCTCCTGAATTGACATCACGCACTTCCGGGTTCGTCACAAGTAGAAGTGACCAACCACACGAGGTTTCTCGGCTTCAGAATGTTGGAGGTGCATTCTATTAAATAGGATTGGTCAGTTCCTTAAAGCACAGCCAGAGCTCAGCGTCCTGCACAGTAACGCTCAGACACCAGAGAGAGAGGGGTGGGGCCTGACACCAGAGAGGGGGGGGGGGGTATCTCTGTCACACACACACTCTCTCTCTCTCACTCTCACACACTGTCTCTCACACACTCTATGTCTCACACTGTATCATATTCACTCTCTATGTGTCACACAGTCACTCACACACTCTCTTGGTCTCATACACTCAGTCTCACAGAGAGTCTGTGTCTCACACACACACCCTCTCTCTCTCACACACTGTATCTGTGTGAAACACACTCTCTCTCTCTCACACTGTCTCACATATGCACTTGCACACACTCTCATTCTCACACACACACCCTCTCTCTCTCTCACACACACTGTATCTGTGTGAAACACACTCTCTCTCTCACAGACACACTCGCACCCAGACTCACTCTTTCTCTCACACACACACTCGCACATTCACTCTCTCTCTCTCACACAGTCACTCTCACATACAATCTCTCAAACATACGCACTCCGAGGAAAACCTTGCTAGCGCCCGTTTCATTTGTGTCAGAAACGGGCCTTTTTTACTAGTATATAAATAAAGAATAATTTTAAAAAAGACATTCCTTGGGATACAGAATATATATTATGTAGAACTGTTTTTCGTTTTTTGGTATGCAAGACTCTATTAGAATAGAAAAGAATAGCCAGATGAACCTGAAGGTTTGCTTCTTTCGCTTTTCCCCCCCTTGGAATACAGATCCTAAACATCTTCCCATGCTTAGTGCTGGGGTTTTCTCCTTAATGCTATTTCATAATTGTCACTTTCCCAAGGCTCCCTCTTAGCTCCTAGCTGTGCTTTAACAAGGCTGGGCATGTTACATGGGCAGCTCCTACCTTAATCCTAAGAGCTTGGATTCAAATCTACATCCTCTGGGATGAGCCTACCTTCCTCAGAATACCCTTCCCCGCAATTCCTTGGATCTTAGCCCCTGTGTTTCCTTATGTAACTTTCACCTGGATCCTGGGCTTGCTTCCTGGGGATTTTGGGGACTCCTAGGGCCATTACCACCCTGTTCCCCCACACAGTCTCCAGTGCCACACCTAATGTGTCACAATATGTGTGTACAAATACGTATAAATGCCAATATTCCAGCTACAGTATTCTGTAACATGGCACCTAAATGCAGTGGCATGTTGTTTGAAGGTGAGCATACACATGGATGAATTCTGGTTGAAGTGTGGGCAGGGCACACAGTTATGCACATCAATTATAGAATATAATTATTTACCTTATTTTTCAGCATTATATATGCTCTTATATACTCAATTATATTAATACTCTATAAAGAAAAGTAGGTGCCTACTTTCTTTTATAGAATAGGTTTCAAATAGGCACCATCTAGGCAACTAAATATAGGCACCCTTTTACAGAATTGGGAGTCTACATTTAGGTGCCTAGAAAGCAGCTATTTTGAGCCTATTTTATGATGGAAAGTATGCGCCTACTTTTATTTATAGGATACTATCGTAACCCTTACTTACCCAGGTGAGTATCAGGTAGGTTATTTTGATAAATTCTGAATCTGTAAATTCTAAAAACTAAACTACCTAGTAGTGGAATATATAGTGACAGAAAGAGACCAAATGACTCATCTAGTTTGTATAGGTATTCCTGCAAAGTTACAGCCCACTTGCCAGTTACATGAGCTTGATAACTTGAAGCCTGTTTTTTTTTTCCTTTCTAATTTGTTTTCTACTATCATGGGTAGGTAATTGTGCAAGATCTAATAATTAATCTATCACTCAGTCCCAACCTCTCTCCCCATATCTTAGCACTTCTTCCTTATCCCTTAAGTCTATCTTGTGTTCCAGTTCAACGATGCTTACTAGTTTGGCAGCTCCTTACCACAGGTTCAATCATAAAGATGTCATCAGAAAAAAGCATGGAGTCTGCTTGTATCATCTTCCTGCGGTTGTAAAAGGTGCGGGTGAGAATGGACAGGCGTTCACGGAGTGAAGGATCAGAGCCACACTCTTCCAAAAATCGATCAGTCTCATCCTCTTCCTCAGAATGGAGATCAAAGCACAACCTGGCGTGTACACAAAATTCAGCAAGCAAATTTTAGTAAGAACGCACTTCACCAGTCTTCCAAAATGTTCATAATTATAAAGAAATAAATCTATTTCATTCCCCTCTCCCCTTCCAAAAAGAGAAAAACACATTAAGTCCCATCACTAGCAGGCTTATTTTCGAAAGAGGACGCCCATCTTTCGACACAAATCGCAAGATGGGCGTCCTTCTCACAGGGTCGCCCAAGACGGTATAATGGAAAGCCGATTTTGGGCATCCCCAACTGCTTTCTGTTGCGGGGACGACCAAAGTTCCTGAGGGAGTGTCGGAGGCTTAGCGAAGGCGGGACTTGGGCGTGCCTAACACATGGGCGTCCTCGACCCATAATGGAAAAAAAGGGCGTCCCTGACGAACACTTGGACGACTTTACCTGGTCCTTTTTTTCTTACGACCAAGCCACAAAAAGGTGCCCGAACTGACCAGATAACCACCGGAGGGAATCAGGGATGATCTCCCCTTACTCCCCCAGTGGTCACTAACCCCCTCCCACCCTCAAAAAACAACTTTAAAAATATTTTTTGCCAGCCTCTATGCCAGCCTCAAATATCATACCCAGCTCCATGACAGCAGTATGCAGGTCCCTGGAGCAATTTTAGTAGGTGCAGTGCACTTCAGGCAGGCGGACCCAGGCCATCCCCCCCCCCCCCACACCTGTTACACTTGTGGTGGTAAATGTGAGCCCTGCAAAACCCACTGTACCCATATCTAGGTGCCCCCCTTAACCTGTAAGGGCTATGGTAGTGGTGTATAGTTGGGGGGAGTGGGTTTGTGGGGGGGAGGTTCAGGGGCTCAGCACACAAGGTAAGGGAGCTATGTACCTGGGAGCAATTTCTGAAGTCCACTGCAGTGCCCCCTAGGGCGCCCGGTTGGTGTCCTGGCATGTCAGGGGGACCAGTGCACTACAAATGCTGGCTCCTCCCACGACCAAAGGGCTTGCACTTGGTCGTTTCTGAGATGGGCGTCCTTAGTTTCCATTATCGCCAAAAATCAGAAATGACCAAGTCTAAGGACGACCATATCTAGGGACGACCTAAATGTTAAGATTTGGGCATCCCCGACAGTATTATCAAAACGAAAGATGGATGCCCATCTTTTTTCGATAATACGGGTTTCCCCGCCCCTTCGCCAGGACGTCCTGCGAGCGCGTCCTCAGGAAAACTTGGACGCCCCTTTTGATTATGCCCTCCACAAGGCTTATTTAGCAAATTGCACTAACATGATAATGCAGGAAATAGTGAGTGTTGTGGGTGTAGTGAGCAGTACTTTTTCAGTTCATAAGAATGACAGTATCACATGTTAAAATAAAATTATTCCTAATGATCTTAGTAACCATTAACACATGTTGTTGTTAATGCAACATTTAACTAACATCCAGGGATACAGTTAACCTGTTTTGTGCAGTTTGCCATTTAGCATACGTTAACAGTTTATTAGCATGCAGTATTTTATCAGCCTAGCCACATCCATCCAAGCACCAGGCTATAAAATATACCTGGAAATTTCACATGATTCCACCCAACATATCTTTATTTGGTTTATACTTTCTGCTACTAGTAGCATGTCGTGTGAACCAGTTGCATAAAGTGGAACCACAACAGAGGCTACAGCCAGAGATAGACAAGGGGTCTAAGCAAGAATGGATTAATCTATGATAGCTGACACAGATGCCGATGCCCAAGCAGTGTAATCTTCCATGTGCTCTCCACTCCCCTCAAGCACCCTGAGGATGAAGCAGACTCAAAGTATTGGCTATGTTCAGTGGCCATTAGGGAAAGGGAAAGGGATGGTCTTATATAAGGATATTGTGCATAACCTCAAGACTCTTACAGATACACCTCATGCCAGACCAAGCCTCAGGCTTTTTACATCAGTAGCTGAAGTTGATGGAAAGGGGCAGCCAGCCAAGTTTTCCAAGATTTGCAATGCATACCACAAGCCAAGCTAGGAATTTTATAAAATTCCCTAATTATAAGCAACAAAGGCAGACCCTCAAAAATGCGCTTTATAAAAGTTCTGGCCTACCTAATGTAATGCAGCAATTGATTGCACACAAGTCTCCTTCCACAACCACACTTTTGTTCACTAAAAATGTGCAAGTGGTCTGTGACAAGCACATGACTGTTCAGAATGTGGTGCCCAGGTTCCCAAGGTCTAACCATGATTCCTGTGTCACTCTGGGCAAGATGCACAAAAGTCCTCGTTAGAGCCGTTCCGTACCGAATTCCATAACGAATCGGTACGGAACGGCTATGCACGAAGGAAAGGGAATGCAAATGAGCTGCTCATTGCAGCTCACTTGCATTCACTAACCCTTCGTTAAAACTGTCGGTAATCAGCCCGTAAAGCATGCGCAGAGCAGCCAAGCGTTATGCTGGCTGCTCTGCGCATGCCACAAACATTTAAAAAAAAACTCCAAAACAAACACGTCCTTTATGGACAGCCTTGCCCCCCCCCCCCCGCCCCACCCAAGGTTGCCGCTGCTCCCCACTCCCCCCTGCATTAAAAGCGTGACATTTTTAGGCAGCCCCAGCCCCCCTCCTTCCCTCCCCTTCCTCTTTCTACTTTTTTAGAAAAAACAGCTCCCGCCATCCTCCGCCCCCGTGCCCCGCCCCCCCCCCCCCCGAGGACGTCACCGCCGCTCCCCACCTCCACCGGGCCCCCCTCCGTCTGAAACTGGGCCCGTGCAGCGCCTCTCACCTCTGTGTGAAGGCGCTACACAGCACGGGGAAGAACAGCTGATCGCATCGCATCTTGGATGTCCCTTACTTACGTCAGATGAGGGCAGGCCCAAGAGGAACGGAGGTACGTCCGAAGATGCGATGCGATCAGCTGTTCTTCCCCGTGCTGTGCAGCGCCTTCACACAGAGGTGAGAGGCGCTGCACGGGCCCGGTTTCAGACGGAGGGGGGCCCGGTGGAGGTGGGGAGCGGCGGCGACGACCTCAGGGGGGTGGCGGGGGTGGAGGATGGCGGGAGCTGTTTTTTCTAAAAATGTAGGAAGGGAGGGAAGAAGGGCGGCCGGGACTGCCTAAAAAAGTCACACTTTTAATGCAGGGGGGAGCGGGGAGCAGCGGCGACCTTGGGCGGGGGGGGGGGCAAGGTCATCCATAAAGGACGCTCTTGACGAGCATTGTTGTCCCCCCGCGATTTGTTTTTTTTTTTTTTTACATTTTACTTTTTTAAGCCGGGCAGCCCTAACGAGAGGTACAGACCTCTCGTTAGCTTTCCCGGAGTTTTCCAGCGTTAGGGCAAGCGGTAAACTTTGATGCATTTCATTTCAATAGGGTTTCTACACAATTTGCTCATCTGCATTCCGTTTTCGTTTGCTGCTACTGTCGTCGGAAATTGGGCTTTAATACTTGGGTTAAAATCTTGTTCGTTAAAGGCTTGTTAAAGGCTCGTTTAGTTTAGTGCATCTTGCCCTCTGTAAGCTTAAGGTTCATTGGGCTGCTCTATTCTGAGACATGACAAAGGAGTTATGTACACTTGAGGCCATGTGGCCTAACAATCTCAAGCTGATGTCTGCTAACTCACTGAAATCTTAAATCACAGAAATAAAAGTAGCGATCCTTCTAGTGGACTCAACAGGGCCAAGCGCACATTTTTAAATTCTCCATCTCAAACCAATAGAGATAATTACCTATCGTTGCAGGCTACCATTAATTCTCTAATTCATGAACAAACGAAGCGACACCTTATATATCAAAAGTACAGACTGACGAAATATGGGGACAGACAGGGGGGTCTGCTAGCTAGGGTGGTCAAATCTTGGACAGGAAATCGTATGATCCCAACATTGAGAGACCCACAGGGACATATAGTAAGCCGTACAGATGAGTTATTGCAAGTTCTTCGGAACCACTTCAAAAAACTATATACAGCTAGTGGGCCCCCAGTTAGCGAGGATGTAGACAACTTCCTGACCAAATCTGGGATGCCCAAACTGTCTGGGGTATTAGAGTCGCCCTCTCAGCCTAGAGAGCTCCAGAAAGCCATCCGAGGGTTAAAATCCAACTCGGCCCCAGGTATTGACGGGTTCTCTGGGGAGTTTTATAAAACACTGCAAATTCCTTTGGTTTGACCATTACTAGAATACTATCAAGCAGTTATAGATGATGGTGAGTTTCCACAGTATGAAAATACCGCTTTGATTATGTTATTGCCTAAACAGGGCAAGACAATGACTGAACCAGACTCATATCGACCCATATCCCTCATCAACAAGGATATCAAATTACTTGCCAAGATCTTGGCTAACAGACTGGTAGATCATATTCCAAACTTGATAAGTAAGGCGCAGGTGGGATTTATCTCCAAACGACATTCAGTCTTACACGTGCGCAGAATTCTCCTTGCCAAGGTGCAGTGTAGAAGTAATAATGACCCTCTTATGTTAGTTAGCCTGGACGCCGCAAAGGCTTTTGACCAGGTGGATTGGCAATATCTGTTTCAGGCCCTAGAGTGGTTAGAATTTCCTAATGGGTTCCGTAAGATCATTAAGGTGTTATATACGGGCATTGGGGTGCACATTGTGGCAAATGGTGGGAGGTCTGAATGGTTCCCAATACAGAGAGGAATGAGACAAGGGTATCCGTTATCTCCGCTGTTTGACCTCTCGCTAGAAACCCTGCTCAGGATGTTGATTCGGGGGGTACACATTGGCACGGAAGAGGTGAAGGCCCTGGCGTATGCAGACGACATTATGTTGGTCTTAACAGAACCTCGCTTCAATGTGTGCTAGAAACAGTGGGGCAATACGGCACCCTGTTCGGGTTCTCTTTAAATCTGCAGAAGTTCTGTGCGTTGGCAGTGGACGAATCAATACAACACTCATGGAGGGGGGAATTCCAGCTATGGTGGGCAATGTTCTGAAATATTTATGGATATTCATTCCCAAAGATTTGGATTCCTTATATAGCATCAATGTTAGTCCTCTCTTAGAGATGATGAGACGTAAGCTGCCACTCTCATTGTGGGGACATATTGCTCTTTTCAATATGTTGATCATTCCTTGGTGGCTTTATCTATTCCAGCAGTTCCCCTTGTTTTTGAAAGGTAGGGAGGAAAGGAAAATGAATAGACTTATTCAGGCATATCTATGGCAGGATAAATGGCCCAGGTTGCCCTTGGAAACAATTATTACCCCGAAAGAATATGGTGGGATGGGACTGTTGAGTGTGAGGTATTTTTCAATTGCCTGCACAATGAGGCACATTAATGATTGGTACCGAGGTACTTCAGAATTCTCTATTACCTCGGCGGAGGTGTCCCTCTTTCCAGAGACGCATTTCAGCTACCTCCTCCATGCAAGCAGTAGACTACCCACCCGCGCATTTGGGAAGCATCCCCTTTTACAATCGCTTAGAGCCACCTGGAGGTGGATATGCAGGAGACACCATTTCTCACCGAAAACTACTCCCCTACTCTCTATTAGTAATAATCCAGACTTTCCTCCAGGGCAGGGGAGCAGTGTCTTCAGTCGCCGGGCTGTTCGGGGAGTAGTATACCTAGCGCAGGTGATCAATGAGGAAGGGCAACTAAAACCATTTAAAAAGCTTTGTGAGGAGTTTGGAATTTCGGAGGGTCAACAGTTCGCATATCTCCAACTAAAACACCATGTTTCGACCTTTACTTGGACAGACCTGACAGAAGACGTAGTGGATGTGCTGACAGAAATATATTCCCTGGGGGTTCAACAGTCTGTCCCCTTGAAGTTCCACCATCAACAACTGAAGGACACCACTATGGAGTTGAATTATGTGCGCTTAGCCCACGGCTGGTCAAAAGATCTAGGGTGTACGATTTCACCTGACACATGCACAACATTTATAGGGAACTTGTATAAGATGGGTTTGTCAGTACCACAGTGTGAGAAGTTATATAGATTCCTTCTAAGAACGCATGTGCCACCGAAAAGGGCGGCTCGAATTATTGAGTCTTGGGATGGTACATGCCCAAAATGTGGGAGTGGGTCTGCCTCTCTGGGGCACATGTTCTGGTTGTGTCCTTTGGTCTTGCAGTTCTGGAGAGATATCATCCATTACATAGACAAACTTTGGTGGTACTCTTTGGTGTTAGACCCTCTACTGCTCTTTTTTAAATACAGCTACACGGGGACTCCAACTGGAGGGTTTAAATGGTTTGTACAGTTGGCCATATTATTTGGAATCTCAACCATTCTGCATGGTTGGCTGTCGGAATTGAGCCCTTCTCTGACACTGTGGAAAGCACAACTGATTCAACATATGAAACTAGACAGAAGCGGCATCCATGCTATGGACACTACTCTGGGAGACAAATTTCATGCACAATGGGAACCTTTATGGCTGACCTTGCCCTCGAGAGGGAGAAGTTACATTTTAAATATTTGAGCAGCTAATGTGAGGGGGGTGGGGGGAGGGGGGGTCAAATGTGGGAGGTAGGGTGGGCTCGGGGAGGGAGTGCAAGGCTGGAGGGGTGCAGTTCAGACTTAGATGTATTTGTTGTTTAAAGCAGCATTGCTATTTCTTTCTTGAATTGTGTTGAATCTATATTATATACTGTATTTGTTAAGCAATGTTGTCAATAAAAATGATTGAACATAAGGTATGCATAATGGTGTTTAAGATTTTACTTGGTAAAGCTCCTTCCTATATGACAAACTTAGTGACCCTGTTACCCAAATCTAATACACATAAATCAGTTCTTGTTGCAATTTCCAACTGCTAATGGCCTAAAATCAGTTAGACACTTTTCATTATCACTTTATAATCAAATGGCTTTTATATGGAACCCTTTACCTTTGACTTTATGGTGTTGTCATCATTATTTGACCTTTAGCAAAAATCTGAAAAGTTTTTTATTCCCTCAAAGAGGATCTTAAACTTTTTCAATTGGTAGGAAATATTCATATTAGGATAACTTGGTTTGTTATTCCGAGATATGCTGGATCTGATTTCTTTGTACTTTGTAATCCGCCTCAAACTGAGTAGGTGTTTGGTGGGCTATAAGACATTTTATAAGATAAACATAACATCTCTCACTCATACTTTATCCCCTCCCTTCCACCCACCCAGTACTACATCTCTCATTCACCCTTTGCCCCCTTCCCTCCCTCCCTCCCACCCATCCACCCAGTACTGCATCTCTGACTGCCCTCTTCCCTCCCATCCACTCTCCCAGTACTGAATCTCTCACTCTCATTATCCCCACAGCTGCATCAGTTTCTTTCTCTCCTTCCTGCCCCCACTCCCCACAGTCTCATCTCTCCTTCACCTCTCCCTGGTCTACTCTGCTTCCTATTTAGGTCACTGGTGGCAGCGATTCCCCATATGCTGCCTGGCTGGCGGCTCTGGCATCTTCTCTGTACAGGGTCCTGCTCTCTGTGAGGTCAATTCCCATTTCCTCGGGGGACGGACCCCACACAGAGAAGACACCAGATCTGGAAGCCAGGCAATATATGGGAATCGCTGCCACTGGCTACCTCTAGAGGATAACTAAAGTAGACCATGGTGGAAGGAGGGGAAAAGGAGATCTACTGGACCAAAAATGGGGGAGGGGTGGAATGGAATGGAAGGAAAACCGGACTGGTGAAGGATGGTGAAAGGAGAAGTGCCAGAAGTCAGAACAGAGCCATCGCTGGTAGGTGGGGGGAGGAAGAGATGCCGAGCTAAATGGTGGGGGCTTGGAATCGGAGAGCTACTTTGAACCTCCATGAACCACACAGAGATACTCACATGCAGCTGTAAGTAATAGAAGGCAGCAACAGGAGGCCAGATGGCAATGGTGGCACTAAATTGTAGGCTGCCAGGTGGCAGCTGCAGAAAGCAGTTGGCTGTGTGGAGTAGGCAGTAGTTGCAAGAAAAAATAGCAGAGCTGTGGAGCAGGAGCAGCAACCACAACCAAGTGCTGCACGTACAGCACATGCTGCTTTGGCTCCTACTCTTTGCCTGCCGCTTATTTGTAGGGCTCTTTGCTGCATGCAGGAATTTTTCCATCTTTCATTTTGATTGGCTAAGTAAATGTAACTACTTAAAAGTAAAGTTACTTTTACTTGTAAAGAAGTACAGGAAAAATGTGTTACTTATACTAAAGTAATAATTATACCAATTTTTAATATTTACCTAGTTACTTCTGATGCATGTAGATAAAAGTTAAAAGTAAAAGTGGCAGAGAGACCTAAATGATGATTCCTCAGTAAACCAAATCAAACAATAAAACCAGGAAAAAGATTATGCAATTGCAAACCTCATCAAACAAATAGTAGATCATCTCATCTTAAATTTATTTATTTATTGCATTTGTATCCCACATTTTTCCCACCTATTTGCAGGCTCAAAGTGGCTTACATAATTTTGTTAAATACAGTTAATCTTGGATGTCAGGTACAATTATTGTTGTGCAGAGCTGAATTGGGAAGAAGTATAGAGAAGAAGGAAGGAATTTATTAGGTATACTAGACGGTGGGTTTTCAGAGGTGGATTAGTAAGGTTCTGGGTTTTCATTGTAGGCTTTGTTGAAGAAATATGTTTTGAGGGATTTGCGAAAGATAGTTGTTTCGTTCATTATTTTCAGATCTCTAGGTAATGCGTTCCATAGTTTCGTGCTCATGTAGGAGAAGGTGGTATCATGCATCTTCTTGTATTTTAGTCCTTTGCAGTTGGGGAACTGCAGGTTGAGGAATTTGCGGGATGATTTCGTGGCGTTTCTGGGAGGTAGGTCCACAAGATTTAGCATGTAGGTTAGGGCGTCTGTGTGAATAATTTTGTGTACCATTGTGCACATTTTGAATGCAATACGCTCCTTAAGTGGAAGCCAGTGGAGTTTCTCTCTTAAGGGTTTTGCGCTTTCATATTTGGTTTTTCCAAATATGAGTCTGGCCGCAGTATTCTGGGCAGTTTGGAGTTTCTTGATGTTCTGCTCTTTGCAGCCTGTGTACAGTGCATTGCAGTAATCGAGATGACTTATTACCATTGACTGTACCAGGGTACGGAATATGTATCTCGGGAAGAAAGGTTTTATTCTTTTGAGTTTCCACATGGAATAGAACATCTTTTTCGTCATATTTGTCACGTGAGCATCGAGAGTGAGGTTTCGATCAATGGTTACTCCTAGAATTTTCAAGTTTTGAGAGACCGGCAGAGAACAGTATGGTGTGGTTATGGTAGAGAAGTTTTTTGTGTTATGTTGTGAGGTGAGAACAAGACATTGTGTTTTTTCTGCATTTAGTTTCAGCTGGAATGCGTCTGCCCAGGAGTGCATTATTTGGAGGCTTTGGTTAATCTCGTTAGTGATTTCATTTAGATCATGTTTGAACGAGATGGAGATCATGACGTCGTCTGCATATATGTAGGGGTTGAGGTTTTGATTTGCTAGAAGTTTGGCCAAAGGTATCATCATCAAGTTGAATAAGGTTGGTGAGAGGGGGGATCCTTGGGGAACTCCACATTCGGGTGTCCATGGGGGTGATCTGTCCGCATTCGTTGTTACTTGGTATGATCTTGTGGTCAGGAATCCTTTGAACCATTTGAGAACTGTGCCTCCTATTCCGAAGTATTCTAGTATATGTAATAGTATTTCATGGTCAACCATGTCAAAGGCACTGGACATGTCGAATTGTAAGAGGAGTATGTTATTGTCCCTTGCGATTTCTTGTTTAATTGAGTTCATTGCAGACACTAGCACAGTTTCAGTGCTGTGATTTGACCGAAATCCTGATTGAGATTCGTGGAGAATTGAATGTTTATTTAGGTATTCAGTAAGTTGTTTTGTTACTATGCCTTCCATGAGTTTAGTTATGAGTGGAATAGATGCTACTGGTCGATAGTTGGTTAGGTCCATTGTGCTTTTCTTAGCATTTTTCAGTAGCGGAGTAAGTAGGATGTTTCCTTTGTCCGTGGGGAAGAGTCCATTTTGAAGTCTGTGATTTATGTGATTCGTGATGTCTATTTTGAATTGTTTGGGTGCTGATCTTATTAGACTGCTAGGGCAGATGTCTAATTTACATTGTGATTTGGCGTATTTTCCAAGCCAATGTGAGATTTCATTTGATGAAAGTATGTTGAAGTTGGTCCATGATCGATCTTGCTGGGTATTCCCCAGGTTTTGGGTCAAGGCATTCAAGGATATTTGTGTAGTTTGCTTTATTGGTGCATATCATGCATCGGAGCTTTATAATTTTTTCCTTGAAGTAATTTGCAAGGTTAGTTGTTGATGGGGTATCTGTGTTGCTAGAGGTGACCGTTGTAGTATTTAGGAGGTGGTTTACGAGTGTGAAGAGTTTGTGTGTGTCCTTGTAGTTTGGTCCTATTTTGGTTTTGTAATATGTCCGTTTGGTTTGTCTGATAGTATATTTGTATTTCCTTTGTAGTTGTTTCCAGTCTTTGAGTGTGTCTTTGTGATTTTTCTTATTCCATGCTCTTTCTAATCTTCTGACCTGTATTTTTAATTCTTTCAGTTCTTCGTTAAACCATGGAATTGAGTTGTTTCTGTGTGAGGTTCTAGTTTGAAGTGGTGCTATATTGTTTAGTATTGTTCTGCATCTGTTATCCCATTCTTGGAGAAATTGGGTTGAGTCTGTAGGTGTCCATTCGTCGGTGTATAGTTGTTGCCAGAATATTGTTGGATCTATTCTGCCTCTCGTAGTGTAGGTTTGTTGTTTTTGCTTTTGTTGTGTCTTTTTTTGTTCTCCAGTGAAGGGAGAGGTTAGCACTATAATGGTCGTACCATGGTTTGGCTGTCCATTTTGTGTCTATTAGTGTGAGGTTTGTATCTGATGCGAATTTGTGGGTGATGATGTCAAGTGTTCAGGGCTTGTTGAACTGGTTACTAGTCTCTAGCCACACAGAACAGTGATGAGTTGGGTCACTTTGAAGCAGAGATGAAGCTGAAGCTGGTTGAAATTCTTCGTGAACAGACATGTCTCTATCACAACAGACTGCTGGATGTAAACCCCCTAGTCGTGGAGCAGGTAAATTACAATAATAATTAAAGAAATAAATATATAGAAATGTCACAGTTTCAAATAGGGTTCCCAAATAAACTCCACGCAGCCAAGGGATTTAACAATAAAAGAAATATTAAAGATTTATTAAATGATAGAATAAATAGAAACACTTGATGGTTATGCTCCTAAAAGTTGGTACCAATTGTTAAACTTTGATGGTATTAAATAAAACTAGTGCAAGGTGTTAAATACTTTGTGGTAAGTTACAAAGGAAATAAAGATAATAACATGTTCAAAACTACAATCACAGTTACCAAGACCCCAACCCCACTTCTGCAATAACATAAAACATCCCAAACATGTACACAGCTCTAGTTATTGTACTCAGATCTGATATATATATATTTTTCAGATTGTGTGCACACAATAATGTTACCGGTATATCAAATCTTCGCTAGCATCGCTGCTTTCTTGCGTTGGGTACCTTGGTCTTCTCCACATCCACGTCTCATCGGTTGGCAAGGTCAGCTCACCGGCTCAGGAACTTCAGGATACCTACTGCTCTGACTCAAAAAAACTCAAAAAAGGAAAACCCTGACTCCATGTGCTTGGTGTGTGTACTAACCTCAATCAGTATTTTCTTTGGCAAAGGACCTTGTGGACTAACTAGATTCAAATAAAAAGATAAGCAGGAGAAATTCCTATCTAACCCTCCCAAAACATGACCCCTTTTCTTTTGTTCTGCTATACAACCACCCTCTAATCACACTGATAGACTGCTAAGCTAAATCTCTTGAGGCAGGCACTCAAAAAAAACAGTTCCTTTTTAGTCTGGGTTCTCAGTGCAGGGGGATGTCTCTCTCTCTCTCTCTTTGTGGACACTCAAACCAGCAGGCTTTTGTGCTGGATCCTCCTGAGGCAGGCACTCAAAAAAAAGGTTCCTTTTTAGTCTGGGCACTCAGTGCAGGGGGATGTCTCTCTCTCTCTCTCTCTCTCTCTCTTTGTGGACACTCAAACCAGCAGGCTTCTGTGCTGGATCCTCCTGAGGCAGGCACTCAAAAAAAACCCAGTTCCTTTATGATCTGGGCACTCAGTGCAAGGGGGGGGGGGGCATCTCTCTGTCTCTCTCCTTGTGGGGCTTCTTCCCTCTCCGGATATGCCTCTTCTTTACAGGACAGTCACACGGCCTGTCTCTTCTCTGGACAGGCAAGCACACACACACACGGATGCACTGGGTGGACTTCTCTGGGATTCTATTCAATTCTGCCCTGCTCCTAATATGTCTCAGCTTCCCAGTGTTCCCTTCTTCCTCCTCTGCTTCTCTCTCTGTGTCTGAAGAATGGCCTCTGTGGGTCCTGCTACGGCTCCTCTTTTGTCCCCAGCTCGCTCCAGACCCCCTTTCTCCTCCTCCTCTGCTTCTCCCTCTGCCTAAGTGCTCTTACAGAACTCACCAGTTTTCTCTCTTCATCTTCTTTTCTTCCTCTGCAGTTCACTCCTGCTTGGATCTGATCTCCTTCTCATGCAGCCTGCAGCTGTCCTTTTTTTTTTCTGCATGAGCATGCCCTTCTCTGTTCCAGCTTGCACACTCTGCCTGAATCCGATTTTCTCCTCTCAGACCATGTTTGCAGCCTCCATTGTCTGGGCTCGTCCTTCCTTCCTCCCCTGTTGCCTCTGGACTGCAAAACTTTTTCTTTGTTCCACCCCTCCTGTCCCCTGGATTGGCTTGAAATTCGCGCCCTTTAGCAGATCCTGGCTCCTATTGGCTGTCTTCCACACTGTCCCTCCTCTAGCTCCCAGCTTGCTCTGGGGCCTCAGACAGCAAATTGGGAGCCTTGTAACAGATGTCACCGCCCATCCTCCCACAGTTACAAGCTCGTGAAGTTTTAAACACACCTCTAACATTTATGGGCACCTGAGTCCTTTGTTTTACAGCAGTGCTGGAGCATTCTAAACACTTTAAACATTTTAACTAAAAGGTGTCAGTGCTGTTGCTGCCCTGAGACCTCTGTACCTCCCTGTCCTCTGCAGGATGCCCCCCTCCCAGGAGAAAAAAAGGGGGGGCAAGGTAAAGGCTTCTTTTTTTTCTATATTTACACTGGACATCCCATGGAAAATGTTACACTGGCGTGATAGTCCACTGCTCAGGCTATTGACCCTTCTACTCTGTCCTCCAATGTTTCAAATCTTTTCTCTACCACTATGTTATCCAAGTCTGTCAATGAGGCTGTCTCTTCCTATAATACTATTCTCTCCTCTGCTCTGGATACTCTCGCTCCTCTCATTCCCCGTTCTGTAAAACGTACCAAACCCCAACCTTGGCTGACCTCTAGAATCCACTACCTACGTTCCTGTGCCCGCTCTGCCGAACGCCTTTGGCTGAAATCCCGTGCCCATGCTAACTTCATACATTTCAAATTCTTGCTGACCTCCTTCCAGTCTGCTCTTTTACTTGCCAAACAGGACTATTACATCCAGTTGACTAATTCTCTTGGCTCAAACCCTCGTCGTCTCTTTGCCACACTGAACTCTCTCCTCAAAGTGCCTTCACCTCCAACTACCTCTTCACTTTCCCCCCAGACTCTGGCTGAGTTCTTTCATAATAAGGTTCACAAGATTAAACTTGAATTCTCAACCAGGTCACCTCCACCTCTCCTTCCCTTAGTCCTTTCTCTCAACCCTCCAACCCCTGCCTCCTTTTCTTCCTTTTCTGAAATCACTGAAGAGGAAACTACACATCTTCTTTCCTCCTCGAAACTAACTACCTGTTTCTCTGATCCTATTCCCACCCATCTACTTAACACTATCTCTCCTACTGTCATCCCGTTTATCTGTCATATCCTCAATCTTTCACTGTCCACTGCGACTGTTCCTGATGCCTTCAAACATGCCTTAGTCACACCACTCCTTAAAAAACCTTCATTGGACCCTACCTGTCCTTCCAACTATCGCCCCATCTCCCTCCTCCCTTTCCTATCCAAGATACTTGAACGTGCTGTTCACCGCCATTGCCTTGACTTTCTTTCATCTCAAGCTATTCTTGATCCACTTCAATCTGGCTTTCGCCCCCTTCATTCAACTGGAACAATGCTTGCTAAAGTCTCCAATGATCTGTTCCTAGTGGATCCTCTTCTACTTCTATTCCACTGTCAGTTGGTGTACCTCAGGGATCTGTCCTGGGACCTCTTCTCTTCTCCATCTGGATGTCTCAGTGCCATCTGAAACTAAACATGACCAAGACTGAGTTTCTTATCTTTCCCCCTAAACCAACCTCTCCTCCTCCCCCATTCTCTATTTCTGTGGATAACACTTTCATCCTTCCTGTCTCATCAGCTCGTAACCTTGGGGTCATCTTCGACTCCTCCTTCTCCTTCTCTGCACATATCCAGCAGACTGCTAAAACCTGTCATTTCTTTCTCTATAATATCAGCAAAATTCGCCCTTTCCTTTCTGAGCACACTACCAGAACCCTCATCCACGCTCTTATCACCTCTCGCTTAGACTATTGCAACTTGCTTCTCACAGGTCTCCCACTTAGCCATCTCTCTCCTCTTCAATCTGTTCAAAATTCTGCTGCACAACTAATATTCCGCCAGGGTCATTATGCTCATATTAGCCCTCTCCTCAAGTCACTTCACTAGCTTCCTATCCGTTTCCGCATACAATTCAAACTCTTCTAATTGACTTACAAGTGCATTCACTCTGCAGCTCCTCAGTACCTCTTACAAGTGCATTCACTCTGCAGCTCCTCAGTACCTCTCCACTCTCATCAATCCCTACATTCCTCCCCGGGAACTCCGTTCACTGGGTAAATCTCTCTTATCTGCACACTTCTCCTCCACCGCTAACTCCAGACTCCGTTCCTTTTATCTTGCTGCACCATATGCCTGGAATAGACTTCCTGAGCCGGTACGTCAAGCTCCATCTCTGACCGTCTTCAAATTTAAGCTAAAAGCCCACCTTTTTGATGCTGCTTTTAACTCCTAACCCTTGTTCAGAACCCTTATGTTATCATCCTCACTTTAATATTCCCTTATCTCTTGTATGTCCTGTTTGTCTGTCCTAATTAGATTGTAAGCTCTGTCGAGCAGGGACTGTCTCTTCATGTTTAAGTGTACAGCGCTGCGTACATCTAGTAGTGCTATAGAAATGATAAGAAGTAGTATTGATAGTCTGCTTGTCTGGCCTTAAGACTTTCCATACATTTGGCATTCTTACATTAGTTCATGAAGATATTCAAAAGAGTTTGACATTGGATAAAAAACAGGAGAACAATAGACAATGATTTCAACTTTGTGAAAGCCTTCTCTGTAACTGGACAGCATGACAATGATAACAAAGATGAAAATGCAGATGTAACTGATGAATTAGCACTACTGCTAATGCAGATGATAATGACAATGATGATGATAAAGCATTCTTTGCTATAAGGACATCAAGAGGGGCATAATCGAAAGGGGCGCCCAAGTTTTCCTGAGGACGTCCTCGCAGGACGTCCCCGTGAAGGGGCGGGGAAACCCGTATTATCGAAACAAGATGGACGTCCATCTTTCGTTTCAATAATACGGTCGAGATGCCGAAATCTGGAAATGTAGGTCGACCTTAGAGATGGTCGTCCTTAGACTTGGTCGTTTCTGATTTTCGGCAATAATGGAAACTGAGGACGCCCTTCTCAAAAACGACCAAATCCAAGCCCTTTGGTCGTGGGAGGAGCCAGCATTCGTAGTGCACTGGTCCCCCTCACATGCCAGGACACCAATCGGGCACCCTAGGGGGCACTGCAGTGGACTTCAGAAATTGCTCCCAGGTGCATAGCTCCCATACCATGTATGCTGAGCCCCCCAAAACCCACTCACCACAACTGTACACCACTACCATAGCCCTAAGGAGTGAAGGGGGGCACCTAGATGTGGGTACAGTGGGTTTCTGGTGGGTTTTGGAGAGCTCACATTTACCACCACAAGTGTAACAGGTAGGGGGGGGATGGGCCTGGGTCTGCCTGTCTGAAGTGCATCCACCCACTAAAACTGCTCCATGGACCTGCATACTGCTGTGATGGACCTGAGTATGACATTTGAGGCTGGCAAAAAATATTTTTAAAGAATTTTTTTGAGGGTGGGAGGGGGTTAGTGGCCACTGGGGGAGTAAGGGGAGGTCATCCCCGATACCCTCTGGTGGTCATCTGGTCAGTTCGGGCACCTTCTCGTGGTTTGGTCATAGCAAAAAAAGTACCAAGTAAAGTCGTCCAAGTGCTCGTCAGGGACGCCCTTCTTTTTTCGAATATGGGTCGAGGTCATCCATGTGTTAGGCACACCCAAGACCCGCCTTCGCTATGCCTCCGACACGTCCCCGGGAACTTTGGTCGTCCCCGCGACGGAAATTAGTTGGGGATGCCCAAAATCGGCTTTTGATTATGCCGATCTGGGTGACCCTGGGAGAAGGACGCCCATCTTCCGATTTGTTTCGAAAGATGGGCGTCCTTCTCTTTCGAAAATAAGCCTGCAAGTGTTTCAGACAGAGATTTCTTTGATTAAGACCTGCAGACCCAATTAAAAGGCATCAGTAATATTGTGGCCTAGCCTGATTTGAAGGAACTTTTTATCAGATGAACAATCCACTTCCTGGTAGTGCAGTTGTTGAACACCTTTTTAGCTGTGGTGGATTAATGACTCATAAGCGCACTCACACGAATGACAGTCATTTTCAAAATTTAGTTTTACTCAAAGCAAAGTACATTGAATTGTAGAGCAATAAAATTGTTAGTATAAAATGTTAATAGTTGTATTCACTGAAGTTCGGTAATTTACTTTTTACTCAAAAAGTATTATATATTAGGCAGTAACTTTTTTACTTTCACTTAAGTAAATTTTTTAAATGTGCTCTTCATTGTACATTTACTTAAGTATTAAAATATGCATTTATTTTTTCTTTTACTTAAGTACTTTGACCTAGTACTTTGAACAACACTGATGAATGATCATGATGCAGTTCCCTGAAACCTGCACATGAGGCCACCGCCTCAGCTGGCCTAATTATACAGCCACCCCGAATAGAAGGGGACAGCTAAGAACTATTTAACCATAAAGAAAGTATACAATCGAAAACCCCCCCAAAACATTCTAAATACAAACTAACCTGAACTTCTCTTGATCCTCCTCTTCCTGAGTAGCAAAAGCCTTCCACTGGAAATGAGCAATAATGTCACTTCTATTGATAATGGTTACCATTCTCTGATTGGCCATAGATATGAATGTTTTTTCTAACAGCAAAGAATTCTTGTCCAGTCGGATATTTATGTCTATAGCAGCTCCGTATAATCTTACATATATATTCTCTCCTGAAACAAACAAATGGCAGGCTACAGTAATTAATTATGGACTACTTTTAAAACAATTATCCTTTTGTTTATAGTTCTCACCCAATACCAGTCACTGTGAAGTAGTCTACCATGCCATGCTGGATTAAAACAAAAGCATGAATCATCTATAGCCCAACACAACAAACTCAAATTTCTTTATCCCACAGTGAGTAATCAATTTTAAACCATTCTGTGTATATAAAACAAAATTTTAAAATTGACTATAAAGAGCCTAGAGGTTTGAATTCAGAATTGGATTGGCTCTCGCTAATTTGAATTAACAAATCAGGCTTGCCAGCTGCGTGGTAGCTGACATTATGACATCATTTGACGCTAGAGAAGTCAACTTTAAACTGCACGGTAGCCATTTTGGGGTTTAACTGGATGATGAAGACAAGCTTGAAGATGGAAGTTATATATTTATGTGGGTTTGTGATGAATGTGAGTGATGAAATTTTTTGTAAAACACATGAAAGAGCTTGAACAATATTAAGGGCCCTATGTACTAAGCTGCACTGTAGGTGTGCTAACTTTTTAGTGTGCACTAAAAATTAGTACATGCTAACACTAGAGACACCCATAGGAATATGGGTGTCTTTAGCTTAGCGAATGCTAAAATGTTAGCATGCCTACAGAGCGCCTTAACAAACAGGGCCCTAAGTGTTCAAACTGAAGTTTACAATATATTTGAAGTATACAAGGGTGATTATTATGAAGATATAAGAGATATTGTGCATTTGATACATAAAGACAAGTGACGAAGATTATTGCTATTATAAGTGCAGAAACATAATAGGACTTTATGATAATGTTATCTCTGATGGTCTATTAAAAAAATTGTTTTATGTACACAGAATAGTTTGAAATTGATTACTCGCTGTAGGATAATGATCTATAAGTTTGATGTGTTAGGCTATAAATGATTCATGCTTACATTCTAACCTAAATGACTGAAGATTTATTACCCTGTTTAACGTGACGGACCAAAACAAAAGTCATAACTGGATCTACTTATTTTAGCAGCTAACTGGTATTTTAAAAATTCAATAGGATGTTAAAAACAGGATTTGCAGGCATTTCCTCATCTATTTTCTAGACAAACCTTTATCTTCCACATAAACACCCCTCCCAACACATGTACAATGGCCAATGTGAGACTTTGCTAAGAAAACTCATTCATTCTGAGATGCCAAATCTCCCACATGACCAGCAGTCTCTTGCATGAAAGCGTGACATTTGTACATATATATACAGTGCTGCATACATCTAGTAGCACTACAGAAATAATTAGTAGTAGTAGTAGCAGTAGTAGTAGTAGTAGTAGTAGTAGTAGGTGGGGGGAAATCAGTGGTGTGCTGGTAAATTTTTAACAACAGGCTCTCTCCCCGGTCCACCTCAGCGCCCCCCCCCCCCCCCCCCCGTCCACCTCTGCGTCCCCCCCAAAATTGCAGAGCTGGCTATAGCGGGGGAGGGGGGAAATGCATTACTCTCTCCAGGAAAAAAATTAAATGATCCCAGGTTCCAATCTAATTCATGTTTAATGTGGGATAAAATGCCATAAATAAGTAAATAAACTTTTAATGTTGAGCACCTGATTCTCAAAGTGAACATATTCCAAACACTATAATGAAAATAAAATGATTTTTTTTCTACCTTTGTTGTCTGGTGACTGTTTTTCTGATCATGCTGGCCCAGTATCAGATTCTGCTGCTATCTGTCCTCTTAACTCCGTTTCCAGGGCTTCCTTTCCATTTATTTCTTTCCTCCTTTCTTCTTCATTTCTGGTCCTCAGCTTCTGCCTATTTTCTTCATCCATGTGCAGTTTTTCTCCTCTCTTCCTTTTCCCTCATCTCATCTCCTTCCTCACTCTTCTCTCCCCTCCATCTATGTCCAGCATTTCTTCTCTCTCCCCTCCTCTCCCCTGCCCTGCATGCACCCATGTCCAGCAGTGACCCTCCTCTCCCCTGCCCTGCATGCACCCAGATGTCCAGCAGTGACCCTCCTCTCCCCTGCATGCACCCATGTCTAGCAGTGACCCTCCTTTCGCCTGCCCTGCATGCACCCATGTCCAGCAGTGTACCCTCCTCTCCCCTGCCCTGCATGCACCCATACCCAGTGACCCTCCTCTCCCCTGCCCTGCATGCACCCATGTCCAGCAGTGACCCTCCTCTCCCCTGCTCTCCATCCACCCATGTCCAGCAATGACCCTCCTCTCCCCTGTCCTCCATCCACCCATGTCCAGCAGTGACCCTCCTCTCTCCTGCCCTGCATGCACCCATATCCAGCGACCCTCCTCTGCCCTGCCCTGCATGCACCCATGTCCACCGACCCCTCCATCCACCCATGCCCAGCAGCGACTCTTTTCCCCCCTGCCACCCCCTCCCAAGTTGTTTTGTGAATTCTTCTTCTCCTCCCTCCCTCCCGATCCGGTCCCTCACCGCCCGCTTGTTTTTGAAATTCTTCGCTTCCAGCGCCGAGTCGCTGGCTGTCCTGAGTCCTCCCTTGCCGATTCGCGCTTCAATCTTGGTGGACATTTTTAAAGCGCAAATCGGCAAGGGAGGACTCAGTCGGCGACTCGGCGCTGGAAGCGAAGAATTTAAAAAACAAGCGGGCGGTGAGGCGGATCAGGAGGGAGGGAGAAGGGAGGGCGGAGAGTCAGAGCCGGCTCGCTATTTTCAACAACCAGCTCGCAAGCCGGAAGAAAATTTAACAAACGGCTCTTGCGAGCCGGTGCGAGCCGGCTCCAGCACACCACTGGGGGAAATGCAGTGTCAGCAACTGAAAAAAGATAATTCCATAGACAGCAAAATGGAAGTGGAGCTGGCAAAGTCAAGTCACAAACACTAAATTAAGGAAGTAGAACCCATCCCACCTGCCATAAAATGGAAAAGCAACAGTCAGTTGCCTGGAAGAAGTCATATTGTGTTCTTAAAGAAAGAGACCAGGATATGAGATGCAGAGACATAAAAGTTGAGAAAAGAGGGTGAGTTATCATTGGACAGTTTAAATGTGACTCGAACAGTGGAAGAGTCTCTGAAAGAGACTTCACTTGGCACCCTTTAGTTTCTTTTCCTTGAATGCCAATTGTGACTGTTTTTTGGCAATAAAATCTGGGTTTCCTCAGATCTTTGTTAAAATTACTGAATTAAAAATGAATTAATTTCTGGCACAGCTCTCATTACTTGATTTCTTCCAAATTTTTATTGAGGGCTATAATTTTGCAGTAAATGTGAGTCAGAGGGGCATTCATAGAGGAAGGCGCATATGCAGGAGTTATATATAACTTACAGAAAGAATACTCTCAATTTAGGGTGTGCCTGTACAGTGTTCAAGTTACTGCTATTTGATCGTATTCTTATAAATGTTGCATTTAGACATGCCCATTTATGTCAGCCATTGACCTAGAAAACTTTACTTACTTTATTTGATGATACCAAAATAGTTTGAGGCGAGATACAAAATAAAAATTACAACAGAAAATAAAATTTGCTCACCCAAGTTAAGGAGGCTCTATCTCAATTAACTCTGGATAGATTAAACTTAATTTGTAAGATGGAAAATATGACCAATTTTTCTAGAAATTTGAATTTGAGGATTCTTAATTTTCCTTGTTCTCTCATACTCACCTAGGGAGATGTTTAACAAATGCCTTAAGGATGTTTTCCAGTACTCTAAAGAAAGGATCCCCACCCCTCCCCCACCTCCCATTACATAAGATGTGTTATTTACCACTTAAAAGGCCTCCAATTGCTTCTGAGTCTTGCGAGATAGGACAAAGATATTTACCTTTAGCAGATATTCTCTGAGGACAGCAGGCCTTATATTCTCACACATGGGTGATGCGATCCCGAGTTGCCAGTCCGGAGCTTATGACAAGCTGAAAAGAGCTCTGTGGAGTGCGAGCCACACTCCACCACGAATGCGTCTTCCCGCCCACCACGAGAGCGCAGTTATCACAGTACAATATTACAGCATAGGTAACAAAAAGACAAAAAAAAAGGACACAACTCCAAGAGGAGGTGGGTGAAAATATAAGGTCTGCTGTCCTCGGAGAATACCTGCTACAGGTAAGTATCTTTGCTTTCTCCGAGGACAAGAAGGCCTAGGCCTATATATTCTCACATATAGGGAATCCCTAGCTACCAGGCTCACTGAAAGCAACAACCACTGGTCAATTGGGCCTCACAACGGTGAGGACATAATAACAGAGATCAACCTGAAACTATATACAATTATGTGACAGTGCAGCCTGGAACAGAAGAAAATGGGACTGGCAGGGGGGTAGAGTTGAATTCTAGAGCCCAAACAGATTCAGCAATACTGTCTGTGCAAACCAGCTGTCACATTGGGTATTCTGCTCAAGGCAGTAGTGTGATGTGAATGTGTGGACTGAAGACCACGTTGCAGCCTTGCACATTTCTTCAATTGAGGCTGACCACGTAGGTTACCGACGCAGCCATGGTTCTGACACTGGGAGCCTTGACATGACCCTCCAGGGTCAGCCCAGCCTTGGCATAAGTGAAAGAAATGCAATCTGTCAGCCAATTAGAGATTGTGCGTTTCCCGTTTGCGACCCCCATCCTGTTGGGATTAAAAGAAACAAAAAGATGGGCAGACTATCTGAGGGGCTTAGTCCGCTCAATGAAATAGGTCAATGCTCGCTTGCAGTCCAAGGTGTGCAAGGTGCTCTTGCCAGGATGGGCATGAGGTCGGGAAAACAATGTTGACAAGACAATCAATTGGTTCTGATGGAACTCCTACACCACCTTAGGCAGGAACTTAGGGTGTGTGCGAAGGACTACTCTGTTGTGACGAAACTTAGTGTAAGATGCATCCACCACTAAGGCCTGAAGCTCACTGACCCTACAAACTGAAACAGCAGCCATTAAGAAAATAACCTTCCCGGTCAAGTACTTCAGATGACAGGAATCAGTGGCTTGAAAGGAGCTGTCATCAGCTGGGTGAGAATGAAGTTGAGGTCCCATGACACAGGTGAAGGTTTGACAGAGGGCTTTGACAAGAGCAAACCTCTCATGAAGTGAACAACTAAAGGCTTACCCTCTACATGTTGAGGTAAGCACTAATTGCACTTAGATGAACCCTTACTGAGTTGGTTCTGCGACCAGACTCAGAGAGGTGCAGAAGGTATTCAACCAGGGTGTGTGTAGGTCATAAAATGGGATCCAGGGCTTAGCCCTCACACCAGACGGCAAACCTCCTCCATTTAAAAGAGTAACACCTCTTGGTAGACTCTTTCCTGGAAGCCAGCAAGACCCGGGAGACACCCTCTGGCAGACCCAAGAAAGCAAATTCTACATTCTGAACATCCAGTGTTACGCTCCTCACCTCGGTGAGGGGTGCTCCTGCAGCGCGGAGCACCGACCATCTTGGCGGGTCCGGTGCTCCTGCAGCGCGGAGCACCGACCATCTTGGCGGGTCTGGTGCTCCAGGGATTCCCCTGCCTGCTGCGTGGCTCCGGGGCTCCTCTGTGCTCCTGCCGGCTCGCGCTGCTCCCGGGGTCTTCTCCTACGATCAGAGCACTGGCCATCTTGGCTAGTCCGGCGCTCCAGGGATTCCTCGGTCGGTCCTCCACATGGGACGCTGAGATCTTTGGCCCGACTCCAACTCCGCGGGATTGGTTCCAGCTCCCTGCCCTCCTGGAGCTGGCAGCCAATGGGAAGTCCTTCCTGCCAGCTGGTGCTGGTGTTCCTGATGGTGGGGGCAAGGATCTCTCTCTATCAGCTGTGCCTGCTTCTCCTGGTGTAAGGGCTATTTAAGGGGTAACTTTTCTCCACTTCTCTGCTTCGGCTTCTACTTTGGTAGATACCTGCTAGATTCCTGACTGTTCGTGTTTGATTGCTTCCAGATCCTGACCACTGCCTGACTTTGGATTCTTCTTTGCCTGCCGCCTGCCTTGACCACTGCCTGACTTTGGATTCTTCTTTGCCTGCCGCCTGCCTTGACCACTGCCTGACTTCAGATTCTTCTTTGCCTGCTGCCTGCCTTGATCACCGCCTGACCATGGATTCTCCGTTGTTTGCTGCCTGCCTCCTCCGCTGCCAGTGTCCTGACCAGTCCTTGCTCCCGGCCTGACTCCGATTCCTGCCGCGTCTGGAAGTCCTGCCGGCTGCCTGCACCTGGGGGCTCAACCCTTGGAGAATGGCGGTTGTCACAGGTGAAGCTTTGGGGATTGTTCGGCCGCCAGCGGAGCACGGGATTCCTGCCGGTGCTTTGCATGGCACAAGGACTCACAAACCACAACAGTAAGCCGAACCATGAGTTCGCCAGACAAGATTGGCATGGCAGATCTGGCCCAAGTGTTGCAACAGCAGCAGGCCCAGCTGAACAGACTGTCCAGTGTTCTACAAGATGTCTGCTCTCAGATGTCCACCCTTCAGAACCAGCATCCTGCCAGCGCCCCGGGTCCCAGGCCTGTTCTTCTGACTCCAGGCCTGCAGCTTCTGGAGCCACCTCATTTCGACGGGACCCCCTCGGCTTGCCGGGGTTTTCTGAACCAGTGCTCTTTGAAATGCAGCCGGGGGCCTTTCCGTCAGAAAGTATGAAGATTACCTACATCATTTCCCTGCTCTCAGGGCCGGCTCTGGCCTGGGCTTCACCTCTCTGGGAGCAGCGGGACCCCATTCTGTTGGACATGGATGAGTTCCTGCGTCAATTCCAGATGGTGTTTGACATACCAGGACATCCTGCCGCAGGGGCGTTGTTGTGTATCCAGCAAGGTATGGGTTCGGTAGGGGCCTACGTGGTCCGGTTCCAGACTCGCCGCAGAACTACGCTGGAATCAGGAAGCCTTGATGGCCATCTTTTGGCAGGGTTTGGGCAGTCGAATAAAGGATGAATTAGCTGGATGGGAGCTTCCCACGACCATGGACGCCCTCATTACCCTCTGCACCCGGATCGACATCCGGTTCCAGGAAAGAGCACAGGAGCGGGCTACCCAACGACCAGTTCAGAAGCCCGCTCCCCAGCTGCTCCGTCCTGGCTTGCCTGGAGCTTCCGGAGGGGCGATGGCTACAACCGATGAGGAACCCATGGTGGTTGGGCGACACCGCCTCTCCAAGGCTGAGAGATCCCATCGCCGCAAGAACCATCTCTGTATGTACTGTGGGCAACCTGGACACTTCGTGAATGCCTGTCCGAACAAGTCGGGAAATGCCGCGGCCCAGGCCCCATGAAGGGAGTGGCGCTGGGTCGGTCATCTTCCCTTCCCTATAACCTGTCTGCACCGGTACTTCTGCGAGGGCAGGGGTTTTGTGTCCGGACCGTGGCCCTGTTGGATTCAGGGTGTCAGTTCACAGACAGACTGCAGAACTGCTGGGGTCATGGTGGGAGGCTGGTCTTGGCTGCTCGGAGACCTCTGCACCAACACCACTCATTTGGAGGAGGAGCGGCCTTCCCAGCACCCATGCTTATCGGGTGCCAAATCTCTTTGCACCCCGGAGCTCCCTGTACTTTGCATTGAGGGGGATTGATGCTGATGCTTCTTGGCCTTCGCCTGAAGTCGGTCATCGAGGCTCCTCAGTGCCAATGAGGATGACGTCAAATCCTCACGTCGCCTCGGGGTCAGGTCCGACGTAGGCTGGTCAAGGGAGCCCTGCACAGCTGTTGGCATTGAGGCATATGCACAACTGCTCCCAATGCCAACAGTTCTAGCAGCCATACGTACCAATGCTCCCGATACCAATGAAATAATTGACATCGATGCCAACGTCGAGAATTTGGAGCAGGCTCCAAAAATTCATTCCTGCCGAGCCTCTATGGTCAACTGGGTCCTTTTCTTCATACGAAGACAGAGAACACAGCTAGGAGGACTATAATCAGGTCCTAAGCACTGAAGACACCTAGAATAGGTGTCCTTACCAGAGATGGTCCGATTGCACTGAGTAAAGTGCTTGAAGCCACTGGGAACTTGGGTAGATATGGAAGCCATATCAAACAAAGCAGTGGTGCCACAAAAAGGGGCAAGGCACCAGAAAAAAAGAATGGGAGAACCTGACCAATCAAGACCTACAAGTGGCCTGATGGCACGGAAAACAAAGGAAACTTAAAAACAGGAAAAATAGAAAACTAACACAATAAGGGAAGAGGAAAAATTGACCCGAACATGGGCACACAAAATTGCTGCGAAAAAATTGTTGCAAAGGCACCAAAAATATTCTTCCACGAGCTGTGAGGAGCAGCAGCAAAAAGGTTCCAGAGGAGATCCAGGAAATTATAGATCGGTGAGTCTGACGTTGGTGCCGGGCAAAATGGTAGAGACTATTGTTAAGAACAATATTACAGAGCATATTCAAAAGCATGGATTAATGAGACAAAGTCAACATGGATTTAGTGAAGGGAAATCTTGCCTCACCAATCTACTACATTTCTTTGAAGGGGTGAACAAACATGTGGATAAAGGGGAGCCGGTTGATATTGTGTATCTGGATTTTCAGAAGGCGTTTGAAGTACCTCATGAAAGACTCCAGAGGAAATTGGAGAGTCATGGGATAGGAGGTAGTGTTCTATTGTGGATTAAAAACTGGTTAAAAGATAGAAAACAGAGAGTAGGGTTAAATGGTCAGTATTCGCAATAGAGAAGGGTAGTTAGTGGGGTTCCCCAGGGCTCTGTGCTGGGACCGCTGCTTTTTAACATATTTATAAATGACCTAGAGATGGGAGTAACTAGTGAGGTAATTAAATTTGCTGATGACACAAAGTTATTCAAAGTTGTTAAATCGCGGGAGGATTGTGAAAAATTAAAAGAGGACCTTACGAGACTGGGAGTCTAAATGGCAGATGACATTTAATGTGAGCATGTGCAAAGTGATGCATGTGTGGGAAAGAGGAACCCGAATTATAGCTACGTCATGCAAGGTTCCACGTTAGGAGTCACGGACCACAAAAGGGATCTAGGTGTCGTCGTTGATGATATGTTGAAACCTTCTGCTCAGTGTGCTGCTGTGGCTAAGAAACCAAATGAGGATGTTATAATGCCTTTGTATCGCTCCATGGTGCGACCGCACCTCGAATATTGTGTTCAATTCTGGTTGCCATATCTCAAAAAAGATATAGTAGAATTAGAAAAGGTGCAGAGAAGGGCAACGAAAATGATAAAGGGGATGGGACGACTTCCCTATGAGGAAAGGCTAAAGCTGCTAGGGCTCTTCAGCTTGGAGAAAAAGCGGCTGAGGGGAGATATGATAGAGGTCTATAAAATAATGAGTGGAGTTGAATGGGCAGATGTGAAGCGTCTGTTCACGCTTTCCAAAAATACTAGGACTAGGGGGCATGCGATGAAGCTACAATGTAGTAAACTTAAAACGAATCGGAGAAAAGTTTTCTTCACTCAACGTTTAATTGAGCTCTGGAATTCGTTGCCAGAGAATGTGATGAAGGAGGTTAGCTTAGCAGAGTTTAAAAAAAAGGTTTGGCTGTCTTTCTACAGGAAAAGTCCATAGATCGTTATTAAATGGACTTGGGGAAAATCCACTATTTCTGAGATAAGCAGTATAAAATGTTTTGTATATTTTTGGGATCTTGCCAGGTATTTGTGACCTGGATTGGCCACTGTTGGAAACAGGATGCTGGGCTCAATGGACCTTTGTTCTTTCCCAGTATGGCAATACTTATGTACTTATGTAACACAACCACTCCTCACTGCGGTACAAAATGAACTGCGGTAACCGCGCTCTCGTGGCAGGTGGGAATGTACTTGTGCTGACACAAAGAAAGCCATAAGAACATACACAAACAGCATAAAGAAAGTGAACGCAGAATACTACAGTACATATACAAACCTCGGCCACACCAATATGAAAAAAATATTCAAACTCATGAACAAACTACCGAAAACCCAGAACATATTGGTGACAGCAGCTGAAATATGTTTAAGAACCTCAGAAGCAGTGCCGGGTAAAGGAGCCACCGACAGTGCTGCTCCCAAATTGCACTGTTGTTAAAAAGGCTGTCGGATCACTCCGTGAGGAGAATGAGCCCGCATCTTTCCCATGTGGGAAATTAATGAGGCCTCCCCAAACACAGTTCCCTCTGCCAGAGGAGAGCCTGCACAGCCACCCGGACACTGCCCCAATGCTACTCTCTGCTTCCCACAGTGGGAACAGCTTTTAACAACTTTGGCAGCCATTGTAAAGAAAACAAAAGTAAAACTGCAACTGAACCAAAGTTGAAAGAAAAGTTAAAGATACACTCACCCTGGGAGAGCCAGCCGTCGGGAGTCCTTCCTGTCGAACTCAGTGCTGCTGGAAGCACACTTACCTCCTCTCCATCACTAAGCCCTTTATACTGGTCCAAACCTGCAGCCAAGGCTGTGGGCTTTAAAGAATTATGGCCCAATTTTTTTCAGTGAGGAAGGAGAATGGAGGAAGAGCTGGAGAGGGGAGAAGGGTAGGGTTACCATACATCCGGATTTACCCGGACATGTCCTCTTTTTGAGGACATGTCCGGGCATCTGGACAGATTTGGCCAGCCTGCCAGTTTGTCCGGATTTCTGGACAAACGGGCTGGCTGGCGGGCACGGGACTCCTCTCCCCTACTCTACTCTACTATCCCTGGTGGTCTAGAGGTACCTCTTTGTCTTCTGGGCAGGAAAGAACCCCCTCTTTCCTGCCCAGAGCGCTGCTGCTAGCTGCCCTGCATACTGTGAGTCCGGCTCTCGGCGTTTCAAAATGGCCGCAGAGAGTTGACGCAGCCTCGCGAGACTTCAACTCTCGGCGGCCATTTTGAAACACTGAGAGCCGGACTCACAGGATGCAGGGCAGCTGGCAGCAGCGCTCCAGGCAGGAAAGAGGGGGCTCTTTCCTGCCCCGAAGAGGTACCTCTAGACCACCAGGGATAGTAGAGTAAGGGGAGGGGAGGTAATGGGAGGCAGTGGCGATGATGGGGGAGGGGAATATGCGTCAGGGGCGGGGGCGAGTGTGTGAAAGGGGCGGGGCAGGGGCGTGAAAGGGGCGGGGTAAGTGTCCTCTTTTTATGAGGACAAAAAATGATAACCCTAGAGAAGGGTGAGGGGTGACCAGGAGTACCCCCTAAAGCCGGCAGGAGCATTCCATCCTATAAGACACTGCAGTTCAGCACTCTCTATCTCCACCTGCAGGCAGATGGTCACAACCCACAAATCTCTGGATTCATCTGCTGCTGATGCTAAGGAACTGCTGGTTCTGCACCGTAAAAACAAGGAGTTCATGTCAGAAGAGGTGAGACTGGCAGAGGCATCAGCTGTGCTGCCTAGACAGCAGCTCCATCCTAACACTGCTTGCTTATTTATTTATTTGCTGTAAGCAGAGGGGCTGACAGGGATAATGCTAGAAAATGGAGAAGATGGGAAAACGGGGTTAATGCTGAAAAAGGGGGGGATGTGAACACGGGGGGGGGGGTTCTTAAATTTTTGGCTAGAAGCAGTGGGGCTGGTAGAGGTAATGCATGAAAAGGAGATAGATGGGAACACAGGGATGATGCTGGAAAAGGGGGAAGATGAGAACAAAGGGTAGCACAAGTGGGTAATGCTAGAAAAAGGGGAAGATGGGGACATGCAGCTAATGCTGGAAAGGGGGGAGATGGGGGAATAGGGGAAGGAAGCTGCTGGAGCAGACGAAGGGAGGGGAGGAAAGATACTTGACCAGAGTGCAAAGATGCTAAGGTGTGACCCATCTCAAAGAGTGAGATTGAAGGCCAATGAGTGAGATTTTTCTACTGGTACATTTGGCACAGTGTTGAAGGGACTGAGGGAAGAAGGGCTGTAGGCTATTATTGACAAGTAATGCCTTCACCGTGTGTATCATAGCATGTTACATATTTTAAACTCAATTATTTAAAGCACTTACCAACAATAAACCAAATACACACCTATGGAAACAATTCAACTATATCTAATGACCCTTCCAGAGGCAGTGTCTCATAATTTAAACCTGATCAGGCAAAAGTTCGCTATAAGATAACCATCTGAACACACATCAGATCTTGCAACATGTTCTAAAATCCTGTCTAATATTATAGCAAACTAAAATTATACTAATGCTTGAAGTAATCTCAGCAAGACCAACACACAATCCCTCCACCACAAAACACTATGCACAAATTTGTGCAGAAATACACTATGATACCAAAAACAGCACTAACTCCCAGAACTCAAGGAGAAGAAACTTATCAATGAATAGGCAGCACTGTAAATATTACACCTAGCTCTATAACTCCAATAGACCATCTAGTGGGGAAAAAAAAGGAACAGGGCTGCTACAGATCTCGTCACAGAAACTACATACTAGCAGAACACTGCTTCTTGGTAACAAGCACAAAATACAGACAGACCCTCAACAAATATGAAACAAGGAACTACACATCAGTAATAGAGATATGAAGGCAAGAAACTGAACTAGAACTTCAAGAAATCAAACTCTGCATATACAGAAAATTGAGAAATAGAAATTCAAAGGCAAGATATCAGAGATGTGCATTTTCAAAAACTGTCATATTCCTAACGGGTACGTGAAGGGGCGGGACAGACCGTATTTTCGAAAAAAATGGGCGTCCATCTTTTTTTTCGATAATACGGTTTGTGCCGGGCAAATGCATCGGATTTGTGCGGATTTGAGCTGGGCGGTTTCGTTTTCCAGTGATAATGGAAACCGAAGGCGCCCAGCTCAAAAACGAACAAATCCAAGGCATTGGGTCATGGGAGGGGCCAGGATTCGTAGTGCACTAGTCCCCTCACATGCCAGGACACCAACCGGCCACCCTAGGGGGCACTTGTAAAAAGTTTAAAAAAAAATTAAATACCTCCCAAGTCCATAGCTCCCACCCCTTGGGTGCTGAGCCCCTCAGATCCCCCCCAAAACCCACTGCCCACAACTCTACACCATTACCATAGCCCTTATGGCTGAAGGGGGGCACCTACATGTGGGTAAGGTAGGTTTTGGGGGCGGTTTGGAGGACTCCCATTTACCAGCACAAGTGTAGCAGGTAGGCAGGGATGGGCCTGGGTCCACCTGCCTGAAGTCCACTGCACCCACTAACAACTGCTCCAGGGACCTGCATACTGCTGTGATGGAGCTGGGTATGGCATTTGAGGGTGGCATACAGGCTGGAAAAAAAGTTCTTAAAGTTTGTTATTTTATGGTGGTCATGTGGTTATGTAGGGTACTTGTTCGTGAAAAAAGGGTCCAAAAATGACCCAAATTCGCGGTAAAAACACCTTTCTTTTTTTGATTATCAGCCGAAGGCGCCCATCTCTCCTCGGCCGATAACCACGCCTCCAACATGCCCCCGTCAACTTTGCCCATTTCCGTGACAGATTGCAGTTGAAGACGCCCAAAATCGGCTTTCGATTATACAGATTTGGGCGCCCACAGGAGAAAGGCGCCCATCTCCCGATTTGGGTCAAAATCTGGGCGCCCATCACTTTCGAAAATAAGGCGGATACTCACATAAGAAGGGACGCTGTTATCCTTTCAGATGCTTCAACAGCGTATTGGGACTAGATGGGGGGGAGGACAGGTTTGCTTACTGTCAGGGAAAACACTACGTGGTGTCCTTGAATGCTGAACAGCTCACACTGTGTATGGGGGAATGGATAAGAGATTTTTTTTCAATGGAATCTCTGAGTTTCATATTTCTATATCTGGGCTGCATAAGGCTTTATACAAATTAGAGAGAGATGAAGCTGTGTTGGGAGAGAGATTTTGGGTTGCAGCTATGAATTTTGGACATGCTGGCGAATATCTGGGTTAATTGTTAGTGTGGAGCTCAGGGAATATTATTTTAGAGTAATGCATAGGGCGTGTTTTACCCAGGAGCACCTGTACAAAGTGAGTGGTTTGCAGTTCCCCATTTGTCTTACATGTCAAAGACAGGATAATACTTTTTCTTACTCCTTCTGGTGCTGCTCAATGATCAGGAATTTTTGGACTGCAATAGTCCGATATATGACCACAATCTTAGGCGGTCAGATTACAGGTTCTATTGAGCAATTACTGTTGGAAAACCTGGGGCCTTTCGGGGGAAAAATAAAGGGGGTCACTTCTGTTTCATAAAATGTCTCATTGCAAAGAAATGTATTCTGCAATCTTGGATGTCACAAGAGCCTCCATCTTATTGGAAATGGAGAAATCAAATATATTTGTTACCTGGGAGGCAAGAGACGCCAGGGGCTTTCCTAAACCCCAGCGGCCGTAGTTTGGTCTTAAATACCTTGTGATCTAGAACTGGCTGTGTAGGTACTGCTAAAATGTGTTATCAGAGAGCCATACATGAGGAAAGGAAGGAGGGTGGGGAAGAAAAGAGTTCTGTAGTCCCTCTGATATTGTGAGTGACCAAGGTCTTCTGAGCGTTATTGTTGGGGAATGAGAAATTTGTGCTGGGGTGGAGCTGGGAAAGGATAGGAGGGCTCAGTTATATTGCTTTGATTTAATGTATTCTTTCACTTTGATGTTTGTATATCTTGTGAATAAAATTAATAAAAATGTTTGAAATTAAACCCAAGTGGAAGAAACAAAGGTGAAAGATTCAGCTTTGTAGAAACTAACTCCCCATACCTTGGCTAACAGATCAATTTAATTTGTTCTATTTTACTCATATAACCTTTTTTGTATATAGAGTCTTTTGAGATCTAGAGAAAAAAAAACACTTACCAGTGTCATAGTTTATAACCAAATCCTCAGAGTGATCACCTATGTACTGAGGCTTAAACTCCACAGTCATCTGCATACTGTTCCCTATACCCAGAGTGCCCACTGATGGTTCTGCTGAGAATGGCCTGAAACACAAAACACAGAGCTCACAGTGAAACCAAACCAAAATTAGGAAGTCATTCTTGAAAAATTAAATTGTATTGTTCCTAGATATAGAAGGGCACAATCTTATTGAGATCTGCAGTCTAATTTATTATTCAATTCTGAATCATGGATTGCCGAGAATAAAGGTAATTCAGTTACATCTTTATGTCAAGAGAGTTATAAGGCAGAACATCCTCCTCGAGCCGGGGAAAGAGGAGATGGGTTTCTATTGGGCCTTAGGAATCAATTATTGCTTACCTTTCCCAAATGTTTATCTTCAGGACTATACATTTAAATGTTGTATTAGATAGCATGGCTAAGCTTGGAATCTTCTTGGTTTATCCTTGAAGGAGATAAATGAGCTGACTGAGGAGCCCTAATACTAAGCTGCATAAGCGTCTGCACGCGCCCAACGTGTGCCAAAATGGAGTTACCGCCCAGCTACCGTGTGGCTCATGCGGTAATTTCATTTTTGGCGCGCATACAATATGCGTGTCCAAAAAAATTTATTTTCAGACGTGCATATCGGACGTGCGCCAAGTGGCATTTGACATGCGTAGGTCATTACCACTTGGTTACCGCATGAGTCTTTACCATTAGGTCAATAGCTGGAGGTAAGGTTGCAGACCCAAAATGGATTCGCGGCAATTTTGATTTTGCTGCACATACATTTTTGGCAAAAATAAAGAAAGGCCTTTTTTTACAAGCACGCTGAAAATGGATTAGCATGTGTCCAAAACCCACATTTACATTACTGCAAGCCATTTTTCAGCGCACCTTAGTAAAAGGACTCCTGAATTGATCATCACTCCTGTCAATTCTCTGCTTTTAGGGTTCTAGGTAATTTAGAGAATTTGTTAGCCTTACACTTTTAATTGCTTTAGAAGATTAGGGCTTTTTCAGATTAACTTTGATCCATCTCACCAAGGAGGTCACTTGCTGGATCCAATGTTAACATTAGCTGTGAATCAAGATGCAAGTTTGGTTTCTTATTTTAAGTCCTTTACAGTAATTTGTTCAATTTTTGTTTGACTTTTTTACTGGGTTAACCTGATGTTATAGTGCCCAAAGAACAGTATTCAAAAAAGCAGCCATGGGGAAATGACTAATTTGTTTTTGTATATATTGGCAAGTAGGTTCTATGTCCCATCTTTGGAGGATTCTCATCAGCTCATATCTCAACGGTCCTCTACAACCACCTCAATTTTGGAGGAGACTGCTTCAATAAAATCAAGAGACTGTCCTTGAAAAAAAATCTTATTCTTGGTTCACTGAACATCATAAAGAAAAGAAATCTTTTTGTAGGAAGTTGGAATGTATTTGGAAAATTTCCAGTAACTGGAAACATAAGCTTGCTTGAAGTTATTCTGTAAAGAATGTCAACAAGAATAAAGTATGGTGAAGAAATCCCATTTTTCTTAAGCAAATTGAGGCCAAAAATGAGACTATAAAATTATTTAAAATAGCAAATGGGTGCTGAGAGCTTCAGAAATTAAAGATTAATTACATTTTACCGGCTAATTTTCTTTCCTGTCCATACGTTTGGGTTATACTCTCCTGCTACCAGGTGAAGACTGAGAAGTACTGATGTCATTACTTAAGAACCAAGTACAGCTCCTTAGTCAGTGAGTATTTATCATAACAAAGAATTAGGTAGAATTGAAAAGTAGGAACTCTCATCAAAACTAAAACACTGCAACAACAAAGGAACAACTTATAGGCAATTTGCACTATAAGTACAGTTAAAGAAGAAGAATACATATACCATTTCAAAAATATCCATCCCACTGCCAAAAATAAAAATAACCTGAGGTTCAGCAGAGAAGGGTGGGTTCTGGATTGGTCTGGTGGGACTCAAGGAAATTTAGCAGGTAAGATTTAAAAAAATTATCCTTCCTTATCGTACCCCCCAGAGCAATTCAGATGCTTGGGGCATACCAAAGAAGTAAATTAAATTGGGAAGGAACATGCTAGTCCCTTAGCCAAACTCTGGCCCCATCCTCTCTAGCTTGAACATCCATTTGATAATTCAGACTAAAGGAATGCAAGGATGCCCCCCCCCCCCCCCAATGTGTGCCTCACAAATGTCAACCAGAGGTACCAGGAATGTTCTACCCAAAATGCTGATTGTACCCTAGTAGAATGAGCTTTCAATACTTCCAGTACTAGGTGACCTTTCAGAATATACTGTTTCTTTAATTCAATGAATTATTTAAGCTTTAGATGCAGCTTCACCTTTGCAAGCGCTCCCCAATGTACAAACAGCCTGTCTAACTTTCTATATTCAAGTATCCTGTAAAGATAGTGTCGCAACATACAACCAACATCTAGTTTATAAAGATGATTGGAATTTACATCTCTATTTATTTATTTATTTATGGTTCATTTCTACCCCACATTTTCCCACATATGCAGGCACAATGGGGCTTCCATGAATTGCAAAAGTCAAGAGATACAACACAAGAATGTTACAGTAGAATAAGGATAAAACACTAGCAGCAAGTAGGGTGGCTAAACAGCAGAGTTACTGATGGAATACACTTTTTCAAAAAGGTACGTTTTCAGCAGCTTCTTGAAAAGATGGTGGTCAGCTTGCGATTTTAGGTACAGGGGAAGAGCATTCCAAGTCTTCGGGCTGGAGTAGTGGAAAGTAGGATCAGGCGACCCTCAGGGGGAGGAATGCTGGCTTTGGCCTAACCCCTGGTAAGCCTTTCCTCAGCTGAGAGGTGCCCACCTCTACCACCGGCTGCCTTTCAGGTGCTGTGGAGGACTTGCAGCTCATCTGCATATCCTTACAGCCTTCTCCGGGGTGACACCCAGGTCCACCCCGATCCACTCAGGGCCTCCGCTCTAGGTGCCCAGCGCTCCCACCAGGTGCTGTGGAAGACTTGCAGCCCTTCTGCATTTCCTCACAGCTGTATCCGGGGTGACTCCAGTTCCACCCCGATCTTCCCAGGGCCTTCTCTCCAAGTGCACAGAGTTTCCAGGTGCTTTTTGGCTAGGATCAGGCGACCTTCAGGGGGAGGAATGCTGGCTTTGGCCTAACCCTTGGTAAGCCTTTCCTCAGCTGAGAGGTGCCCACCTCTACCACCGGCTGCCTTTCAGGTGCTGTGGAGGACTTGCAGCTCATCTGCATATCCTTACAGCCTTCTCCGGGGTGACACCCAGGTCCACCCCGATCCACTCAGGGCCTCCGCTCTAGGTGCCCAGCGCTCCCACCAGGTGCTGTGGAGGACTTGCAGCCCTTCTGCATTTCCTCACAGCTGTATCCGGGGTGACTCCAGTTCCACCCCGATCTTCCCAGGGCCTTCTCTCCAAGTGCACAGAGTTTCCAGGTGCTTTTTGGCTAGGATCAGGCGACCCTCAGGGGGAGGAATGCTGGCTTTGGCCTAACCCCTGGTAAGCCTTTCCTCAGCTGAGAGGTGCCCACCTCTACCACCGGCTGCCTTTCAGGTGCTGTGGAGGACTTGCAGCTCATCTGCATATCCTTACAGCCTTCTCCGGGGTGACACCCAGGTCCACCCCGATCCACTCAGGGCCTCCGCTCTAGGTGCCGCGCGCCGGGGCATTTTTCTCTTTGTATCTAATCTTTTTCCAGTTGCTACAGTACCTTAATCGTTTATGGCCCCTATTCACATTCTCTTCCTAGCTCTGTCCCTTCCTAATCTTTTCCCTCACCCCCTACCTCTCTCCGCTACAGGAACTCACTTCCCATCCATTGACTTCATCACCTTCTCTCCTACCCTCTTCCTCCCTCTTGGCTTTTAATCTCCGTCTCTTTCTTCCCTCCATTTTGCCTTCCCCATTCCACCTAAATACCTCTCGCCTTCGACGCCTTCATGGCCACACCTCTCCTACTCTCCTCCGCTCTCTTTTACTCCTTCTCTTACTCTCAGCTGGTGACATCAATCCCAATCCTGGCCCTCCTCACCAACTATTATCCAAACTCTACAGATCTCACCGTGACCTCTCTAACCTCATCTCTATTCCTCTACTCCCCTCCTCTTCTCTGCCCTTCTCTTGCGCCCTATGGAATGCCCGCTCTATCTGTAACAAACTCCCCTATATCCAGGACCTCTTTATCTCGCGTCACCTCCATCTGCTCGCCATAACAGAAACCTGGCTCTGCCTGATAACTGCTTCAGTCGCAGCCCTGTGCCATGGCGGTTATCTATTTTCACATACTCATCGCCGTGGGGGCGGTGTTGGACTACTTCTCTCTCCCTCCTCCAGATTTCAACCCCTTCTTCCACCTCAATCTCACTGTTTTTTCTCCTTTGAAGTCCACTCTATCCGCCTTTTCTCTCCTCTGCCTCTTCGAAAAGCGGTCATTTATCGTCCCCCTGATAAGTCCCTTTCATCCTTTCTCAGTGACTTTGACGCCTGGCTTGCCTTCTTCCATGATCCTTCCTCCCCCTCTCTCATCCTTGGTGACTTTAATATTCCTGCTAATGATCCTTCCAACTCTTATATTTCCAAGTTACTGGCTTTAACGTCCTCCTTTAATCTCCAACTATGCTCCACCTCCCCCACTCATCAAAATGGTCACTGTCTTGATCTCATCTTCTCCTCCAACTGTTCACCTTCTAGTTTCCTTGCCTCTGATCATCCCTCCTCTGATCACCATCTTATAACTTTCACACTTAAATCTCCTCCCTCCCAGTCCCGTCCTATCCTATCTAATTTATCTAGGAATCTTCACGATATTGACCCTTCTCCTCCCATGTTTCAAACCTCCTCTCTACTGTGGCACCATCCACGTCTGTCAACGAGGCTGTTTCTTCTTACAACAATACTCTATCCTCAGACATTCTTGCACCTTTGATGACCCGCCCTGTAAGGCGTACAAAACCCCAACCTTGGCTGACTTCTACTATCCGCTACCTACGTTCCTGTACCCGCTCCACCGAACGCCTCTGGCGGAAATCTCGGGCCCTTGCTGATTTCTTACACTTTAAGTTCATGCTGACCTCCTTCCAATCTGCTCTTTTACGTGCCAAACAGGATTATTATATCCAACTGACCAACTCTCTTGGCTCTAATCCTCGACTTCTCTTCACCACATTGAACTCTCTCCTCAAGGTGCCCCCTCTCCCCCAACTCCCCCTTCATTATCTCCTCAGACCCTTGCTGAATTCTTTCACAACAAGGTTCAAAAGATAAACCTTGCTTTCTCTACCTCACCAGCTCTCCCTCCACTAGTCCGTTCCCCTCTCTCTCCTTCCCCTCATTCCCTTTCCTGTTTTCCTGAAGTTACTATTGAGGAAACTACACTTCTCCTTTCTTCCTCAAAATGTACCACCTGTTCCTCTGATCCCATTCCCACCCACCTTCTTAATGCCATCTCTCCTACTCTTATTCCTTTTATCTGTCACATTCTCAACCTCTCACTTTCCACTGCGACTGTCCCTGCTGCCTTTAAACATGCTGTGGTCACACCTTTCCTTAAGCCTTCACTTGACCCTACTTGTCCCTCTAATTACCGACCCATCTCCCTCCTTCCTTTTCTCTCCAAATTACTTGAGCGTGCTGTTCACCGCCGCTGCCTTGATTTTCTCTCCTCACATGCTATTCTTGACCCATTACAATCTGGTTTTCGCCCTCTCCACTCAACCGAAACTGCGTTTACTAGAGTCTCCAATGACCTATTACTGGCTAAATCCAGAGGTCAATATTCCATCCTCATTCTTCTTGATCTTTCCGCTGCTTTTGACACTGTCGATCACAGCATACTTCTCGATACCCTGTCCTCACTTGGATTCCAGGGCTCTGTCCTTTCCTGGTTCTCTTCCTACCTCTCCCTTCGCACCTTTAGTGTTCACTCTGGTGGATCCTCTTCTACTTCTATCCCTCTGCCTGTCGGCGTACCTCAGGGTTCTGTTCTTGGTCCCCTCCTCTTTTCTATCTACACTTCTTCCCTTGGTTCATTAATCTCATCCCATGGCTTTTCCTACCATCTCTATGCTGATGACTCCCAAATCTACCTTTCTACCCCTGATATCTCACCTTGGAATCCAAACCAAAGTTTCAGCGTGCTTGTCTGACATTGCTGTCTGGATGTCTCAACGCCACCTGAAATTAAATATGACCAAAACCGAGCTTCTCATTTTCCCCCCCAAACCCACCTCCCCGCTCCCCCCGTTTTCTATTTCTGTTGATGGCTCTCTCATTCTCCCTGTCTCCTCAGCTCGAAACCTTGGGGTCATCTTTGACTCTTCTCTCTCCTTCTCTGCTTATATCCAGCAGACCGCCAAGACCTGTCGTTTCTTTCTTTACAACATCCGTAAAATCCGCCCCTTTCTTTCCGAGCACTCTACCAAAACCCTCATCCACACCCTTGTCACCTCTCGTTTAGACTACTGCAATCTGCTTCTTGCTGGCCTCCCACTTAGTCACCTCTCCCCTCTCCAGTCGGTTCAAAACTCTGCTGCCCGTCTCATCTTCCGCCAGGGTCGCTTTACTCATACTACCCCTCTCCTCAAGACCCTTCACTGGCTCCCTATCCATTTTCGCATCCTGTTCAAACTTCTTCTACTAACCTATAAATGTATTCACTCTGCTGCTCCCCAGTATCTCTCCACACTCGTCCTTCCCTACACCCCTTCCCGTGCACTCCGCTCCATGGATAAATCCTTCTTATCTGTTCCCTTCTCCACTACTGCCAACTCCAGACTTCGCGCCTTCTGTCTCGCTGCACCCTACGCCTGGAATAAACTTCCTGAGCCCTTACGTCTTGCCCCATCCTTGGCCACCTTTAAATCTAGACTGAAAGCCCACCTCTTTAACATTGCTTTTGACTCGTAACCACTTGTAACCACTCGCCTCCACCTACCCTCCTCTCTTCCTTCCCGTTCACATTAATTGATTTGATTTGCTTACTTTATTTATTTTTTGTCTATTAGATTGTAAGCTCTTTGAGCAGGGACTGTCTTTCTTCTATGTTTGTGCAGCGCTGCGTATGCCTTGTAGCGCTATAGAAATGCTAAATAGTAGTAGTAGTAGTAGTAGTAGTAGAAAGTAGAGGCAAAAAGAAGCTTATATTTTACACCCCTGCAAGATGGGTAATGTAGTTGTACAAAGGTGCGTGCTGTTGTGACGGCATTTCTAGGTGGGAGATCTATTAAAGGGGTCATGTATTCCAGAGCTAATCCGTATATTATTTTATGCGTCAAAGTGCAGATCTTGATTGCAAGTCGTTCTCTAACAGGTAGCCAGTGTAGATTGAAACGTAGGGGCTGCGCAGAAACCATGCGCAATTTGCCCAAGATGAGTCTTGCAGCAGTATTCTGGGCAGTCTGGAATTTCCTCAGTAGATGCTCCTGGCAGCCTGCATAAATCCCACTGCAGTAGTCCAGGTGAGACAGAACCAACCAGTGAACGAGTGTGCGGAAGAGCTCTCTGGTGAGACAAAACTTAACATGCCGCAGCCTCCACATTGCATAGAACATCCGCTTGGTGACCACTCGCACTTGCAGATCCAGGTGCAGGTGAGGATCCAGCTCAACACCCAGTAGTCGTAGGCTCTGTGAAATAGGGAGGGTCTGGTCTTTAATGACAAGGGAGCTACAGGAAAATCTGGCATGGACGGATGAGAGCACAAGACACTGAGTTTTGTCTTTGTTTAACTTAAACCGAAATACCTCAGCCCAACGTTCCAAGATGGAAAAACTCGCTTCGATCAAATCTGTGATTTCATCTAATGAGGAATGGAAGGGGATGGAGATGGTTATGTCATCTGCGTAGACAAATGGTTTCAGGCCTTGGTTTGCTAGTGCAGTTGCAAGAGGAAACAGCATGATATTGAATAGCGTTGGAGAAAGGGGCGAACCTTGTGGAACCCCACAAGAAGCTTTCCAAGGTGCTGAATGAACTGGGGTGCCTTTGACCTGGTATGTTCTCGTTGACAAGAAACCCTTAAACCCAAGTAACACGCTCCCACCGATGCCTAGGGTGTCCAGTAGATGTAGAAAGATGTTGTGGTCCACCATATCAAACGCGCTGGACATGTCGAACTGCATCAGTAATATTTTCTTACCAATAGAAATGTCCCTTTTAAAACCAGACAGGGCTGTGACCAGAACCGTTTCGGTGTTAAACTGTGCTCGGAACCCTGACTGGGAGTAGTGCAGAATGTTAAAGATTTCAAGGAATTCAGTTAACTGAGAATTCACCAAGCTGTCCATTACTTTGACAATCAGCGGTATGGAAGCCATTGGACGATAGTTTGAAGTTACGTCGGCTCTTATCTTTGGATTCTTTGGAATTGGTGTGAGAAGAATTCTGCCATGCTCTGGGGGGAAGATGCCATGGGTCAACATGTAATTAAGATAGGAAGTTAGGTCAACGACGAAGCGCTTCGGGGCCACTTTTAAAAGGCGACTAGGGCAAGCATCCAATCCACAAAACTTGTTTGAAAACTTAGAGTGCTTTAGAAACGTGGTCTACAGGAACGCTATCAAAGGCAGTTCATGTGCGATCGGCTGGGCAGTAAGTAGTGCACGGATCCAGTGAGTCTAAAAAGTCATCCACATCTGCTGGGGAACTAGCTAGCGTTGGCCTGAGTACTTGTTTTTTGTCCTTGAAATAAGTAGCAAGTAGGTCCGCCGAAGGTAGATCGTCCCGAGCGGTCTTCAGCTTATTTGTGGCAAGAAAAGAGTTCAAGAGCTGGTTTAGCTTTTTGTTATCCTTTCCTGCAGTTTTTAATTTCGAGGAAAAGTAAAAGCGTTTGGCTTTTTTGATGGCATACTTATATTTGCAGTGGCTGACTTTCCAAGCTTCCAGCGCTAGATCTGTCTTTTTTTTTGTGCCATGCACGCTCAAGCCTCCGTGTTTCGGTTTTCAGAGTTTTTAGTTCAGTAGAAAACTAAGGCGTGGAACTACGGAAATAGGAAGATTTGAGTTGCGTGGGTGCTATAGAGTCCAGAACACTCCTACATCTGTCATCCCAGGCTTTGAGATATCGTGTAGAATCGGCTGGTTCTGTCCAGTTATCGCTGTAGACTGACTTCCAGAATAGGGGAATGTCAATAGCACCTCTCGAATTGTAAGTGCGTAGTGGGCTGCGTTGATGCAGGCCCGATCTTAACCAGCTCCGGTGAATTGGAGCTTGTAGTGGTCAGACCAGGCCACTTCAGTCCAGCGGATATCGCTTACGTGGAAATTGGAGCCATCTTGGAATTTAAAGGTGAAGAGATCGAGGGAATGGCCTTTTGAATGAGAAGGACGACCTTCCGGACAATTTAGGTCCCAGAGATGAAGGAAATCCAGGAATTGGAGCGTATCTGGGGTTTAGATTGTCCAGGTGAAGATTAAGGTCACCTAATATAATGATATTAGGGCTGGCAGTGCAGACAGATGAGAAAAAGTCCAAGAGGTCTGTTTGATTATTGTGCCAGTGGATTTGTGGCCTGTAGAATACAACACAGACCAGTTGTTTGCAGAGTGAGCTATGATGGATATTTACTGCAGCAATTTCGAGTGATGGGGAGAGAAGGTCAGTGCCAGATTCTACAATGAGATGTGAACGATAAATGATGGCTAGGCCACCGCCCCTTTTTGCTTTCCTGTCCCAGTGAACAATTTTGTAGCCCTCCGGACAGAGATCTAGCAGAATGGGATCCTTAGGCACTCGTAACCAGGTTTCTGTGATGAACAGGATGTCAAGATCCTCGGTAGTGACCCAGTCCGATAGAAGCACAGGTTTATTCACAACTGATCTAGCATTGATATAGCCAACTCGCAGAGAGAGAGACTGAGCAGCCTGCTTCTTTGCGCACGGGATAGACAGAAGATGCCTTGGGATATTAGTGTGAAGAGGCGTATAATTCAAGTGGGTAGCATCATGGTAAAGGCGGCGAGCTGGTAATCTCCGTGTAAGTGAGACTACCGGTATAAAGTTGTAAGTGGGCTCTGTTGTGGTGAGAGAAAAGTGGATAAGTGTGGAAAAGTAGAAAATTAGAAGTACTTGATGGGACATCCTTATAGAATTGAGGATCCCAGAAGATAGTTGACAGGTGGAAGAGCCAATATGGACCAAATCTTGGAAATGTTGTTAAGCAGGCAAGAGTAGGCAGCTAGATGAAGGTAACCTAATGGAGGTAAACTCAGATTAAGTTGCTTGTCCCGACCAGAAGAGCCCAGCAGTTGGCAGCAAAGGAGAGGCTATGTGGAGCAGAGTTGGAGTGAAACCAGCATGAAGCAGTAGGGCAGGACCTGCAGCAGGATTCAGGACACCCTCAGGCACCAAGAAGAACCACTGTCCCGCCTCCGCCAAACAGCTAAACCCGGGGAGAAGGGGAACCACGGATGAACGGCCCAGATGAAGAGAGGTGCCCAGCCCAGCTCCCCGACTCCCGCTACACAGCACCGACACGCTAAATCTGCCCGTAAAACAGCGAAGAAAAAGAGCGCTGGCCGCCTGCAGAGGGCCAAAGAAAACAATCACCGCGCCGACCGAGCAACACGGGCCAGGTAGGCCTCAGAACCAACGGTCAAGCCACTAGCTTAACGATAATTAGGAGACCCGACTAGGCGGTGAGCAAATATAAAAGTTGCCCTGCCACTGCGTTTTCCGATGTCAGCCGTAACGAGATGCGTAAACTTTGCCCGATTGAAGTTCAATTCCAGCTTGCTTGTCAGTCAGGGAGATGGGAAGCAACTAAAGCTGTCAGTGCAACGTTTAAAAGGTGGCCAATTCTGGCTTGATGGCAGTACGATTTCGGGCCGTTTACAACAGCACAGCTGTAACTAATTTCAGGTGCAATGTTCAGTTATTGCCTGTATGAACCCGGTTGTAGCCCAATTTGCAGCGTAGCGGAACTTAGGCAGCCGGAGCCAACTGACAGCACGATGTTCAGTCGGCGGCCATCTTTGACAAACCACTGGTAAAGAGATGACCTGATTAAGATGGAAGGATAAAACCACTTTAGACAGAAAGGAAGGAACAGTTCAAAGAACCACTTTTTCTCAGTTAAAGATCAAGAAAAATTCTCCACAAGATGAGACAAAGTTCCAAAATTCTACGTGCCAAACAGATGGCTTACCAGAAACACTCTGGTCAATATTCAAGGCGATTTAAGTGGGCAGGATCAGGAAATATTTAATGAAAAATCTCCACTCTCTTTCCCCTGGTAGAATGAGTTCATCTGCATTTACCTCTGAGAGGGAAGAAAGCTCTTTAGTAAGTACTTTCTGATAAGGAATGTTTGACCATGATTAAGAGGGATGGCTAGGGGCATCTGTATTATGTTGCTAGATGTAAAATCCTTGGACTGGCACAAAACAAAACAAAGCGAAAGCATTTGCCAAAAATGTTGTCATTACTCAAAAACAAAAGTCAGAGGTTTGAAAACAACAGGAACATAACATAGTAGATGATGGCAGATAAAGACCTATATGGTCCATCCAATCTGCCAAACAAGATAAACTCATAGCATAAGTAATGATGCAGTACTACATATGCATACTTGATCTTGATATGTCCTTGCCATTTTCAGGACATGAACTATAGAAGTCTACCCATCACTGGCCTTGTTCTACTACTACTGCTTATCATTTCTATGTTCTCTAACTACTGAAGCTGTCATCAAAGCCCCACTCCAGCCCATCCAAATCTATCCAGCCACAATCAGGGCGCAGACCGTAGAAGTCTGCCTGGCCTGGGCTTGCTTCCCTATTACTGGAGTTGCCATTCAAGCACTACTAAGTTTGTTTGGTTCCATTCTTCCCTACAGGATTCCTTTGTGTTTATCTTACATATTTTTGAATTCCATTATCATTTTTATTGTGTCAATAAATTTTTACTAGAAGAAAACAAGAACATACAAAGCCCCCTATAACCCCACCAAAATACACCGGAAAACCACAATCTCCCCTCCTCGTGACCCCTCCCAACCTCCCCCAACAGATTCTGCAAGATGAGTCCGCTACTCTTTATCCGGATCATACCATCCATGAAGTCGATCAGTAAGTATTTCCAAGCCACTAAGATAAGCTACTCGCACCAACCAGTCCAGTTCCGTAGGTCCAATTTTTGTTTCTAATGGACTGTGATCACTCCCTTCTTATGATGGGACCTCTCACCCAGCTGGAACCCATAAATATCTGGATTAGAGCAGATCTGTTGAGCCAAAGGTTCAATTGATAATGCAAATAAAAGAGGTGAAAGGGGGCATCCCTGACAGGTGCCCCATGTAATGTCAAATAAGCTTGCACAGCCTCCATTAACCTGCACCCGTGCCATAGGACTAAAACACAAACAATGAATTCAATTACAAAAATTATTAGCCTGTGAAGAGACCTGACTGGGCAAATGTGAAAAAATCAATAAAATTTAAAAGCCAGTTGAAAACTCTGACTAGGGAACATCTAAAGGGATAACTGAAAATGATTGCATGATAGCAACAAGAGAAGAGAAATAAACTTGTAAAAGAAATCTTCAGAGGACAACAGGAACGTGTTTTGTTGCTATACAGAAGAAAGAAGTCTGAGGGTAGTCTTCCATGGCTTCTGAAAAGCTTCCAGATACATCAGAGTTAGGGAAGTTTCTCCACACCAGGCTCTTCTGATGACATCACCCATCCATGAGTATTTGCTATCCTGCTTTCACCCATGGAGAAAATGAAGATACATACCTGTAGCAGGTATTCTCCGCGGACAGCAGGCTGATTGTTCTCACTGATGGGTGACGTCCACGGCAGCCCCGAGACCGGAATCTTCCTAGCAACAAAAGTTTGCTACAGCCTTTGATCGCACGCGGGCGCCCGCACCGCGCATGCGCGACCATCAGCTTCCCGCCCGTCGCGCGATAGCCACGTCAGTTTGATAATAAAACAAAGCAGGAAAGACAACTCCAACGGGGAGGTGGGCGGGTTGGTGAGAACAATCAGCCTGCTGTCCTCGGAGAATACCTGCTACAGGTATGTATCTTCACTTTCTCCAAGGACAAGCAGGCTGCTTTTTCTCACTGATGGGGTATCCCTAGCCCCCAGGCTCACTCAAAACAACAAAGAGAGGTCAATTGGGCCTCACAACGGCGAGGACATATCAAGGATTGACCTACAAAGAAAACTTCTAACTGAGAGTGCAGCCTGGAACAGAACAAAAATGGGCCTAGGGGGGTGGAGTTGGATTCTAAACCTCGAACAGATTCTGCAGCACTGACTGCCCAAACCGACTGTCACGTCAGGTATCCTGCTGAAGGCAGTAGTGAGATGTGAATGTGTGGACTGAAGACCATGTTGCAGCCTTGCAAATCTCTTCTATAGTGGCTGACTTCAAGTGGGCCACTGACGCTGCCATGGCTCGAACACTATGAGCCATGACAAGACCCTCAAGAGTCAGCCTAGCTTGGGCGTAAGTGAAGGAAATGCAAGCTGCTAACCAATTTGAAATGGTGCGTTTCCCGACAGCAACTCCCCTTCTGTTGGGGTCGAAAGAAACAAACATTTGGGCAGACTGTCTGAAGGGGCTTGTCCGCTCCACATAGAAGACCAATGCTCTCTTGCAGTCCAATGTATGCAACTGATGTTCAGCAGGGCGGGTATGAGGAAGGAGAAAAAATGTTGGCAAGATAATTGACACCACCTTCGGCAGGAACTTAGGGTGAGTTCGGAGGACTACTCTGTTATGATGAAATTTAGTATAAGGAGCATGGGCTACCAAGGCTTGAAACTCACTGACTCAACGAGCTGAAGTAACAGCCACCACGAAAATGACCTTCCAGGTCAAATACTTCAGATGGCAGGAATGCAGTGGCTCAAAAGGAGGTTTAATCAGCTGGGTGAGAATGACGTTGAGATCCCATGACAGTGGTGGAGGTTTGACAGAGGGCTTTGACAAAAGCAAACCTCTCATGAAGCGAACAACTAAAGGCTGTCCACAGATAGGCTTACCGTCTACACGTTGATGATAAGCACTAATTGCACTAAGGTGAACCCTTACAGAGTTGGTCTTTAGACCAGACTCTGACAAGTGTAGAAGGTATTCAAGCAGGGTCTGTGTAGGACAACAGCGAGGATCTAGGGCCTTGCTGTCACACCAGATGGCAAACCTCCTCCATTTGAAAGAATAACTCCTCTTAGTGGAATCTTTCCTGGAAGCAAGCAAAACTCAGGAGACACCCTCAGAAACACCCAAGGAGGTGAACTCTATGCCCTCAACATCCAGGCCGTGAGAGCCAGGGACTGAAGGTTGGGATGCAGAAGCGTCCCCTCATTCTGAGTAATGAGGGTTGGAAAACACTCCAAAATCCACGGTTTTTTGGAGGACAACTCCAGAAGAAGAGGGAACCAGATCTGACGCGACCAGAAAGGAGCTATCAGAATCATGGTTCTGCAGTCTTGCTTGAGTTGGGTCAGCAAATACTGGCATTGACCATTACTTTTCAAACTGAGAAGGCATTCGGCAGAGCTGAATGGCTTTTTCTGTTTTCAATGCTGGGGAAGCATGGAATTCAAAGATATATTTTTTAAGCCATTCAAGCACTTTATGCTGGTCTGGAAGAACCTGTATTAGTAAATGACTTCCTTTTCCTTGGTAAGAGGGGCCAGAGAGTGATGTTCTCTTTTCCCATTACTCTTCTTACTTTTTCCTGAGCCCTTACTGTGTTGGCTTCAATATAATCAGGGTGTGCAGTGTACGGACACTGGAGTCACTATGATCAAATTCTTGGCATTCACAGATGATATTATAATGTTAGTAACTAACCCTCAGTAGTCATTGCACCTTGCCTTAATTTCATTTGAAAGATTTGGGACTATATTGGGCTTGAAATTAAATGATCAAGTCTGAAGCAATGCCCTTTAACAGTGATATAGATCTATTTAAGACTCAAACTTCCCCTTGAAAGCCAACTCCTAACTGAAATATCCGGCATACAAATACCAAATCATCTCTCTTCTTGCTCCTTTACTGAAGGAATATCAGGGCTGTTTTAGAGACTAGGAAGCTCCGCAACTTTCTTTGATGGGATGATGCTTCTTGTATAGCGAATGATACATACCTGTAGCAGGTGTTCTCCGAGGACAGCAGGCTGATTGTTCTCACGACTGGGTTGACGTCCACGGCAGCCCCCTCCAACCGGAAAAAAACTTTGCGGGAGGTCCCGCACGCAGGGCACGCCCACCGCGCATGTGCGGCCGTCTTCCCGCCCGTGCGCGACCGTTCCCGCTCAGTTGAATGACAAGCAAAGGAATGAGGAAAACGCAACTCCAAAGGGGAGGAGGGAGGGTAGGTGAGAACAATCAGCCTGCTGTCCTCGGAGAACACCTGCTACAGGTATGTATCATTCACTTTCTCCGAGGACAAGCAGGCTGCTTGTTCTCACGACTGGGGTATCCCTAGCTCTCAGGCTCACTCAAAACAAGAACCCAGGTCAATTGAACCTCGCAACGGCGAGGGCATAACAGAAATTGACCTACGAAGAACAACTATCTGAGAGTGCAGCCTGATCAGAATAAAATCGGGTCCTGGAGGGTGGAGTTGGATTCAAACCCCAAACAGATTCTGCAGCACCGACTGCCCGAACCGACTGTCGCGTCAGGTATCCTGCTGGAGGCAGTCATGTGATGTGAATGTGTGGACCGATGACCACGTTGCAGCCTTGCAAATCTCTTCAATAGTGGCTGACTTCAAGTGGGCCACTGACGCTGCCATGGCTCTAACACTATGAGCCGTGACATGACCCTCAAGAGTCAGCCCAGCCTGGGCGTAAGTGAAGGAAATACAATCTGCTAGCCAATTGGAGATGGTGCGTTTCCCGACAGCGACCCCCTTCCTATTGGGGTCGAAAGAAATAAACAATTGGGAGGACTGTCTGTGGGCTGTGTCCGCTCCAGATAGAAGGCCAACGCTCGCTTGCAGTCCAATGTGTGCAACTGACGTTCAGCAGGGCGGGTATGCGGTCTGGGAAAGAATGTTGGCAAGACGATTGACTGGTTAAGATGGAACTCCGACACCACCTTTGGCAGGAACTTAGGGTGAGTGCGGAGTACTACTCTGTTATGATGAAATTTAGTATAAGGAGCATGAGCTACCAGGGCTTGAAGCTCACTGACCCTACGAGCTGAAGTAACTGCCACCAAGAAAATGACCTTCCAGGTCAAGTACTTCAGATGGCAGGAATTCAGTGGCTCAAAAGAAGGTTTCATCAGCTGGGTGAGGACGACGTTGAGATCCCATTACACTGCAGGAGGCTTGACAGAGGGCTTTGACAAAAGCAAGCCTCTCATGAAACGAACGACTAAAGGCTCTCCAGAGATAGCTTTACCCTCTATACGATGATGGTAAGCACTAATTGCACTAAGGTGATTCCTTACTGAGTTAGTCTTGAGACCAGACTCTGATAAGTGCAGAAGGTATTCAAGCAGGTTCTGTGCAGGACAAGAACGAGGTTCTACCCCTGATATCTCACCTTGCATCCAAACCAAAGTTTCAGCATGCTTGTCTGACATTGCTATCTGGATGTCTCAACGCCACCTGAAATTAAACATGACCAAAACCGAACTTCTCATTTTTCCCCCCAAACCCACCTCACCACTCCCCCCGTTTTCTATTTCTGTTGATGGCTCTCTCATTCTCCCTGTCTCCTCGGCTTGAAACCTTGGGGTCATCTTTGACTCCTCTCTCCTTCTCTGCTCACATCCAGCAGACCGCCAAGACCTGTCGTTTCTTTCTTTACAACATCCGTAAAATCCGCCCCTTTCTTTCCGAGCACTCTACCAAAACCCTCATCCACACCCTTGTCACCTCTCGTTTAGACTACTGCAATCTGCTTCTTGCTGGCCTCCCACTTAGTCACCTCTCCCCTCTCCAGTCGGTTCAAAACTCTGCTGCCCGTCTCGTCTTCCACCAGGGTCGCTTTACTCATACTACCCCTCTCCTCAAGTTGCTTCACTGGCTCCCTATCCGTTTTCGCATCCTGTTCAAACTTCTTCTACTAACCTATAAATGTACTCACTCTGCTGCTCCCCAGTATCTCTCCACACTCGTCCTTCCCTACACCCCTTCCCGTGCACTCCGCTCCATGGATAAATCCTTCTTATCTGTTCCCTTCTCCACTACTGCCAACTCCAGATTTCGCGCCTTCTGTCTCGCTGCACCCTACGCCTGGAATAAACTTCCTGAGCCCCTACGTCTTGCCCCTTCCTTGGCCACCTTTAAATCTAGACTGAAAGCCCACCTCTTTAACATTGCTTTTGACTCGTAACCACTTGTAACCACCTGCCTCCACCTACCCTCCTCCTTCCTGTACACAATAATTGATTTGATTTGCTTACTTTATTTTTTGTCTAATAGATTGTAAGCTCTTTGAGCAGGGACTGTCTTTCTTCTATGTTTGTGCAGCGCTGCGTATGCCTTGTAGCGCTATAGAAATGCTAAATAGTAGTAGTAGTAGTAGTGCTCTCAAACCAAACGACAAACCTCCTCCACTTGAAAAAGTAACTCTTTTTAGTGGAATCCTTTCGAGAAGCAAGCAAGACACGGGAGACTCCCTCAGACAGATCCAATGAAACAAAATCTATGCCCTCAACATCCAGGCCGTGAGAGCCAGAGACTGAAGGTTGGGGTGCAGAAGCACTCCTTCGTTCTGCGAAATGAGAGTCGGAAAACACTCCAATCTCCACGGTTCTTTGGAGGACAACTCCAGAAGAAGAGGGAACCAGATCTGACGGGGCCAAAAAGGCGCTATCAGAATCATGGTGCCGTGGTCTTGCTTGAGCTTCAGTAAGGTCTTCCCCACCAAAGGCATGGGAGGATAAGCATACAAGAGGCCATTCCCCCAATGGAGGAGAAAGGCATCCGACGCCAGTCTGCCGTGTGCCTGAAGTCTGGAACAGAACAGAGGCAGCTTGTGATTGGTCTGAGAGGCGAAAAGGTCCACCGAGGGGGTGCCCCACTCTCGGAAGATCTTGCGTACCACTCTGGAATGGAGCGACCACTCGTGCGGTTGCATGACTCTGCTCAGCCTGTCGGCCAGACTGTTGTTTACGCCTGCCAGCTTTGTGGCTTGGAGAAGCATGCCAAACTGGCAGGCCCAACGCCACATCCTGACGGCTTCCTGACACAGAGGGCAAGATCCGGTGTCCCCCTGCTTGTTGATGTAATACATTGCAACCTGATTGTCTGTCCGAATTTGGATGATTTGGTAGGACAGCCAATCCCTGAAGGCCTTCAGTGCGTTCCAGACCGCTCGGATCTCCAGGAGGTTGATCTGAAGATCTTGTTCCTGGGGGGACCACTCCCCCTGGGTGTGGAGCCCATCAACATGAGCTCCCCACCCCAGGCGAGATGCATCCGTCGTCAGCACTTTCATGGGCTACGGAATTTGGAATGGACGTCCCAGGGTCAAACTGGTCCGATTTGCCCACCAGCGCAGCGAAGTGCGGCAACTGATGGACAGGCGGATGACATCGTCTAGATTCCCGGTGGCTTGGCACCACTGGGAAGCTAGGGTCCATTGAACAGATCTCATGTGAAGACGAGCCATGGGAGTCACATGGACCGTAGAGGCCATATGGCCCAGGAGTCTCAACATCTGCTGAGCTGTGATCTGCTGAGACGCTCTGGTCTGGGAAGCGAGGGACAGGAGATTCTGAGCTCTCGCCTCGGGAAGATAGGCCTGAGCTGTCTGTGAGTTCAGCAGAGCTCCTATGAATTCCAGAGATTGAACTGGCTGGAGATGGGACTTCGGGTAATTTATCACAAACCCCAGCAGCTCCAGAAGGTGAATAGTGCACTGCATGGACCGAAGAGCTCCTGCCTCTGAGGTGCTCTTCACCAGCCAATCGTCGAGATACGGGAACACATGCACCCCCAGCTTGCGGAGACACGCCGCAACCACCACGAGACACTTCGTGAACACCCGTGGTGCAGAGGCGAGCCCAAAGGGTAGCACAGAATACTGAAAGTGACGTGTCCCCAGACGGAATCGGAGATACTGCCTGTGGGCTGGCAGTATCGGGATGAGAGTACAAGCATCCTTTATATCCAGGGAACAAAGCCAATCGTCTTTCTGAATCATGGGAAGAAAGGTGCCCAAGGAAAGCATCCTGAACTTTTCTCGCACCAGATACTTGTTCAGGCCTCTCAGGTCTAGGATGGGGCACATCCCCCCTGTTTTCTTTTCCACAAGGAAGTACCTGGAATAGAATCCCTGCCCTTCCTGCCCAGGTGGCACGGGCTCGACCGCATTGGCACTGAGAAAGGCGGAGAGTTCCTCTGCAAGTACATGCTTGTGATGGGAGCTGAAGGATTGGGCTCCCGGTAGACAATTTGGTGGAGTGGAGACCAAATTCAGGGTGTATCCGCACCGCACTATTTGGAGAACCCACTGGTCGGAGGTTATTAGAGGCCACATTTGGTGAAAAACTTTCAACCTCCCCCCCGACCGGCAGGCCGTCCGGCACGGCTACTTTGATGGCGGCTATGTTCCCATGGATCCAGTCAAAAGCTCGTCCCCTGCTTTTGCTGTGGAAGCGCAGGGGGCTGCTTAGGCGCATGCTGTTGATGGGAACAAGCATGCTGGGACTGTCCCTGTGCCTGAGGAGGCCTTCGGGCCAGCTGGGTGTACCTACGCTTGCAGTAGGCGTAGGGTGCAGCCTGCCGGGCCCAGGAAAAACGTCCACTTGCTGAGGTGGATGCTGAAGGCGCCCGGTGGGAGAGCTTGTCGAGAGCTGTTTCCCGCTGGTGTAGTTGGTCCACCAACTGCTCGACCTTGTCGCTGAAAATGTTATCCCCCCGGCAAGGGCCATCCGCCAGCCACTGCTGGATACGGTTGTCCAATTCAGAGGCACGCAGCCAGGAGAGTCTGCGCATCACTATACCTTGGGCCGCAGCTCGAGATGCCACATCGCAGGTGTCATAGATACCCCTGGACAGGAACTTTCTGCACGCCTTCAGCTGCCTGACCACCTCCGGAAAAGGCCTGGACTGCTCCGGAGGGAGCTTGTCGACCAGGTCCGCCAGTTGCCGCACATTGTTCCGCATGTGGATGCTCGTGTAGAGCTGGTATGATTGGATTCGGGTCACGAGCATGAAAGATTGGTAGGCCTTCCTCCCAAACGAGTCCAGAGTGCGAGACTCCCACCCAGGGGGCGCCGAGGCGGTATCCCTCGAACTCCGTGCTCTCTTGAGAGCACAGTCCACGACCGCCAAGTCATGAGGCAATTGAGACCGCATCAACTCTGGGTCTGAGTGGATTCTGTATTGGGACTCCGCTTTCTTGGGGATGGTGGGATTAGATAGTGGCTTCAACCAGTTCCGAAGCAGCGTCTCCTTCAGGACATTGTGCAGCGGTACCGTGGAAGACTCTCTAGGTGGTGATGGATAGTAGAGGACTTCGAGCATCTTCGCCCTCGGCTCATCCACAGTAACCACTGGGAAGGGAATGCTGATAGACATATCCCTGACAAAGGAGGCAAAGGAGAGGCTCTCAGGAGGCGAGAGCTTCCTCTCCGGTGAAGGAGTGGGGTCGGAGGGAAGGCCCACAGACTCCTCTGAGGAGAAATATCTAGGGTCCTCCTCCTCCCCCCACGAGGCCTCCTCCTCGGTGTCGGACATGAGCTCTCTCAGCTCAGACCGCAACCGGGCCCGTCTCGACTGCGAGGAACCACGTCCTCGATGATGGCGTCGAGCGGTGGACTCCCGCGCCGGCGGGGACGAAGCTCCCTCCATCAACGTCAACAGGGACTCCACCTGAGTGGCGGTCGACACCGGTGCCGCAAGCGGCGTCGGCATCGGAGGCCTCATCATCGGGCCAGAGCCCACCAGTGCCTCCAACAATGGCGCCGGGGGCGCAAACACCCCCGGTGCCGGTAGAGCCTGGCGCATCAGCCCTTCCAGGATCCCGGGAAGGATGGCTCGGAGGCACTTGTCTAGGCCCACTGTCGGGAAAGGCAGGGGGGCCGGTGTGGGCGCCGGTGCTGGAAGCTGCTCGGGTCCAGGAGACGGTACCGAGATACCCGAGGACCGACGCAGCGACACCTCTTCGACCGAGGGGGAACACTCCTCCAGGCACTGCCGCTTCCTGGGTGTCGAGTCATCCTTCGATGTCCCGGAGCTGCCAGTCCGGTGCATCGTGGGCGACCGATGATGGTGCTTTTTGGCTTTCTTTCGATGCCCGTCATCGGCGCTCCGCGGAAGGGACGAGGAGGAGGTGGAGCCCCCCAGCCTCGAAGTATCAGATCCGACAGGGTTCGGTCCCGATGGCCCTGAGCAGCGGAAGTGGCCGGGGCAGACTGCCCGCGCGGCCGCTCACCACTGCCGTCGCCGGCAGGCCGGCGGGCCAAAAGTACCTGTGCTCCTGGGGTCGATGCCATAGTCGGCGCCGACGCCGTCAACATCGGTACCGGCACCAAAGACCCAGCTGTCGACACCGATGCCTTCGAGGTCGACGTCGAAGGGCCGACGCAAGTTCCAAAAAGACGGTCCCGCAGAACTTGCCTCTCCACCTGCGTCCGCTTCCGTAAGCCAAGACACAAGGTGCACGTCTTGGAATTATGCTCCAGGCTGAGGCACTGGAGACACCAAGCGTGAGTATCGGTCTGCGAGATCTGCCGGCCGCACCGACCACGCTTCCTGAATCCGCTCGGGACCTTCAAGGACATCGACGGAAAAAATAGCGTCGGCGAAGTCAAAATCGTCGATGGTGGAGGTGAAAAGCACACCCGAAAAAGAAATAAACGGCCGCGCGGCCACAAGGCCGCGACAAAGCGCCCTCGCGACTGAGAACGACGAGGAAAACTTTTTTTTGTTTGTTTTTTTTTTATTCTACGAGAAAAGATAACGCGAACGCGTACACTAAGAAAAGAAAAACCGCGGGCTAGGCCGCAATCCGGTTTCCGGGGCTGACTAAGAGAGGGATGAGGACACGCGGAAAGGAAAAAAACTGAGCAGGAATGGTCGCGCATGGGCGGGAAGACGGCCACGCATGCGCGGTGGGCGTGCCCTGCATGCGGGACCTCCCGCAGAGTTTTTTTCCGGTTGGAGGGGGCTGCCGTGGACGTCAACCTCCAGTCGTGAGAACAAGCAGCCTGCTTGTCCTCGGAGAACTTATCATACTACTAGCCGTTGAGCCCGTAAAACGAACTCGTATAGGACGGGGGAGGGGGGGTTGAAAGGCCCCTTCTCCTCGCCGCTGCAAGGCCCCCCCCCCACCGAGCTCGCCGCTGCCCCTCCGAGGTCACCGCTACGGCCCCCCCCCCCGGGAGTCGCTGGCACCCCTCCACCCGGGCCGGGCCCTTGCTTTGCTATTGAAACAGCGCGGGAACACAGCACACAGCTCAGAAGAGCTGCCGTCCTTCTTCTCTGCCTGGGACACAGGCAGGGAAGGAAGGCCGACGGCAGCTGAGCTGTGTGCTGCGTTGACGCTGTTTGTATAGCGGAGCAAGGGCCCGGCCCAGGTGGGTGGCGGCGGCGACTCCGGTTGGGGGGAGTGGTGGCGGCGACCTTGGGGGGGGGGGGAGCGGTAGCGACAGCAGTTTCATCCCTCCCCTTGCGCAGTAGAGATCTTCTCTGTCCCGCCCCCGTCATCACGTATTGACACAGGGGCGGGACAGAGAGGGTCTTTACTGCGCATTTGCGAGTGAGTTCGGTCACTCGCCGTTTATATGTTAGATACCCCAAGTGACTCTATATGATGCTGATATTGCCTGTGGGTCTGGAAGAGACTGATACAGTGATATCGCATAGAGCCTTAGGATGATTTGTGTGAAGGAATAAGAAAGCACACATATCTCTCAAGACTGACGCTACCCAGGATGAAAGGATGGTTGGGTCTCCCAAATATTCAACTGTACAATTTAGTGTGGTCTCACACATATAAAAGGCTGTTGGGGAGTTATTTCATACTATACCCCAATATTATTAGACCAGAAGTTGCTTGATTCATTATTGCTTAATTTTGTGTTACATGCTAAGGCGTCAAGGCTCGCTCCTAGGGTTAAACATCACTTGGGGATTAGCCAATTACAACTGATGCAGAGATGTCTTCTTAGAATGGTTCATGGAAGTTTTACTATTACCCCTTTGCTAAGCCTGATTGGAAATGTAGACTTTGCTCCATGTATGGAGAAGGGGAATTTCCAAATATGAAAGGATAAGGGCTTTGGTACTATAGAAGTTTTGTTGAATGCAGGGAATTGATAAGAAGAAATAATCTTACATGGTAATTTTCTTTTCTTCAGACAGTGAAACTGTTCTGAATCAACGGGTGTTATCCCTTACTACCTGCAGGTAGGAGTAGAGAAAATTGAATTCTGCCAATTACATCACCAGCATAAGGCAAAGTGCTCCCTGGATCAATCCAGTATGCATCTCCCCAAGCAGCAAAAGTTCTCTTTGTAACACACCCATGCCCCATTCACCACTGTAGCTACAATGATAATCAAGCGAGCAAAACACCACAGAGTGACACTCTCTACCCTGCATATACCATGATATAGCCATATGCCGGGAACCCATATGGCTGCCAATCACAAAATGAACACTGAAAAGGAAGCACAGAAATATTCCAAGGGTGGGACTTCAGAACAGTGTCACTGACTAAAGAAAAGAAAATTGTCAAGTAAGACATAATTTCTCCTTTCTTAGCATCAGCTCCACTGTTCTGAACCAAAGGGATGTACTGAAGCAGATCTATTTGGCAGGTGAAGACAAGGCCCCCTGAATGACGGCTCTGCCAAAGTCCAAGCAGGGTCTGGCCAGCACGTCCAATCTGTAGTGCTCAGTAAAGGAATGAAGTGACAACAAAGTCACTGCCCTGCAGATCTCCTTAGCACTGTTCCCTCTAAACTGAGTGGGAGTCCGTCACCTACAGTCCTGCCAGTGGAAGATGCTGTTTCACTATCACATTTTCAATAGTGAGGGCGAGGCAAGCTCTGTAGGACTCCATGGAACATGCCTGTATTTAGCAAATGAAAACACAACATTGAAGTATCACACAAACACACAAACACACACACACCCACTGGCAGCAATGTAGTTGGAAGACTCCCGCTCAGGTTAGAGGGAACAGTGCTCCTCAGGGGATAAGCCCGGGCCTCTGCCTAGGAAGCGGCCTGAGCCCCAATACAGTGGGCTTAGCGCCCCTGATGCACCAGACAATTCTTGCCAATGCAAGCGGATTCAATAGCCGCCTTAATCCACATTGCAATGGAGGCCTTTGAGACTGCAAGGGCTATGGAAAGGTACAAAGGGGTGGTCCGAGACAAACCTCATTTGTCTCCTTGAGGTACCTGAGCATTGCCCTCCAGATATCCAGTTTGTGAAGCCTCTGATTCTCCGGTGATGATCCCTGCACCACAAAGGAGAGCAAACCTCCTGATTCACATGGAACAGAGACACTACCTTCGGAAGAAATGATGGTGAGCAAGGACAAGGAATTCTCTAAGACAGAGAAATAGGGATCCCAACATGATAGGGCCTGCAATACAGAAACCCTCCTAGTAGAGGTGATGGCCACCAATACTGTCTTGAGGGTAAAATCCTTTGTTGGAAGCCAAGCAAAGGGGCGAAGCAAGGTAAAAATCACTGCGGAGGATAATCCACGCTTCTCTGTCGCCTCTCAATGGCCATACTGTAGGCCAAAGGGGATCCAGATCTTCCATCTCTACTGGCTCTTGCTGGAGCTAACCATGACTTTGATCCTTGGACAGTGGAAATGGTCCTCCACAAGCAGACGCCAGAGATCTGTATGCCAAGGTCTGTGAGGCCAATCTGATGCCACCAGCAAGGCTAGATAAGGATGAGGTACAAACTTGAGCAACAAGCAGCCAATGAGAGGCCATGGAGGAAAAATACTGAGAGGTTCCACTACTGGTCAAAGCTGTACTAGGGCATCTATTCCCTGAGAGACTGGGTCCCTCCAGCAACTGAAAAGGAACTCCACCTTCAAATTGGCTCTGGACATCATCAAGTCAAACTGAGGAGGCCCCCCACTGGTCCATAATCAGCTGGAAAGCCCCAGCTCCCATTCTCCCAGATCCAGGTGACAGCAACTTAGAAAGTCTGCCTGTACATTGTTATTGCCTGCAATATGGAACGCTGAGAGAGCCTGCAGATGGTGTCTCTGCTCACCGACAGATTCACTGCCTCCAGGGTCACCACCAGACTACTGGTTCCTCCCTGCTTGTTGATGTATGCCACCACCATGATGTTGTCCAACATCACTCTGATTACTTTCCCTCGCCCTTAGAGGCCAACACCCACTAGGACAACTGGATCCGCAGTCGAGGGCGCATATGATCCCTTGCCCATAGCAATACTTCCAGAGTCACAGCCATGGAGCCCAGGAGCTGCATATAGTCCCAGACCATGGGTTATGGAAGCTCGCACTAACTGGTGCCTCTTCGCCTGCAGCTTCTCCACCTGCTGCTCTGGAAGAAAAACCATCCCCTGGCTCATGTCAAAGTCGGGCCAAAAGGCAAGACCCAAAATTGACTTCTGTAATGAACCACAATGGGAATGGGGCGATAAGACTCCATGAGGTCAAGGGAAGTCAAAAGCTCCCCTTGCTGCGCCGACATAAATGACTGAGCACAGAGCCTCCATCCAAAAGAAATGGACTCTGAGGTAAGCGCTGACCCTCTTGAGATCCAAGATGGGCCAGAATGAGCCACCCTTCTTCGAGACCCTGAAATGGATGGAGAGATTAAATGAATTCTTTGCTTTAACTAGAAAAATGTGGGAGAGATACCAGTGCCAGAAATGGTATTCAATGCTGTTGAGTCAGAGAAACTGAAATAAATCTCTGTAAACCTGGAATAAAATGCTCCCAGGTACACATCTCACCATTGCTCCCTTACCTTGTCTCCTGAGCCCCCCCCCCCCCCAAACCCACTAGTCCCAACTGTACACCACTACCATACTTTGTACTGTTATTTGAATATTTTTACTGCTGTAATTGCCTATTGCTCATGTTTGATCTATTCTTACTGTACACCACCGCCTTGAGTGAATTCCTTCAAAAAGGTGGTAAATAAATCCTAATAATAATAATAGCCCTTATGGGTGAAGGGGGCACCTATATGTGGGTACAGTGGGTTTCTGGTGAGTTTTGTAGGGCTCACAGTTTCCTCCACCAGTGTAACAGGTAGGGGGAGGTAGAAGCCTGGGTTCACCTGTCTGCAGTGGACTGCACCCACCATTAGACTACTGCAGGGACCTGCATGCTGTTCTAATGGATCTGAGTATAATATCTGAGGCTGGCATAGAGGCTGGCAAGTAGTTTTTAATCACATTTTTGGGGGGGTGGGAGGGGGTTAGTGACCACTAGGGGAATAAAGGGAGGTCATCCTTGATTCAATCCAGTGGCCATCTGGGTATTTAGGGCACCTTTTTGTGCCTTATTCATTATAAAAACAGGTCTCGCTCAAAATGTCTTAGTTTTAGTCCTGGACGGTTTTGTTTTGTTCCATTATGGCTGAAAAATGTCCAAGTCTTAGGAAGTCCCAGCCTGGACATGCCCCCTTGAGATTTGGACACACTTCTGACAGACTTCATAGAAAAACGTCTAAAAATAGGTTTTGAAAATGCTGATTTGGACGTTTTTGTGAGAAGAAAGTCCAAATGCTGCTTTATGCCACTTTTTAGACGTTTTTCTGGTTTGAAAATGAGCCCAAAAGCCAACACAGATTTAGTCAAGGGAAATCTTGTTTCACCAATCTACTACATTTCTTTGAAGGGGTGAATAAGCATATGGATAAAGGTGATCCGGTCAATATTGTGTATCTGGATTTTTAAAAGGCATTTGACAAAGTACCTCATGAAAGACTCTGAGGAAATTAGAAAGTCATGGGATAGGAGGTAATGTCCTATTGTGGATTAAGAACTGGTTAAATGATAGAAAATAGGGTGAAATGGTCAATATTCTCAATGGAGAAGAGTAGATAGTGAGGTTCCCCAGGGATCTGTGCTGGGACCGCTGCTTTTTAAACATATTTAAATGATCTAGAGATGTGAATAACTAATGGCATAATTACATTTGCTGATGACACAAACTTATTCAAAGATGTTAAATCGCAAGAAGATTGTGAAAAATTGAGACTAAGAGGTTGGGCATCCAAATGGCAGATGATGTTTAATGTGAACAAGTGCAGAGTGATGCATGTGAGAAAGAGGAACCCTAATTATAGCTACATGATGCAAGATTCCACATTAGGAGTCACCGCCCAGAAAAGAATCTAGGTTGATGATACATTAAAACCCTCTGCTCAGTGTGCAGCAGCGGCTAAGAAAGCAAATAGGAATTATTAGTAAAGGAACAGAAAGCAAAAATGAGAATGCTATAATGCCATTGTATTGTTCCATGGTGCAACCACACCTCAAATACTGTGTGCAATTCTGATCACCGTTTCTCAAAAAAGGTTTAGCGGAATTAGAAAAGGTACAGAGAAGGGCAACAAAAATGATAAAGGGGATAGGACGACTTCCCTGTGAGGAAAGTCTAAAGAGGCTAGGGCCTTTCAGCTTAGAGAACAGAAGGCTGAGGGGAGCTATGATGAAGTTCTCTAAAATACTGAGTGCAGTGGAACAGGTAGACGTGAATTGCTTGTTTACTCTTTCCAAAAATAGTAGTAGTATTGTTATTACAGTTGTATAGCCCACAAAACACCACAAAGTCTGCTGCATATAACAACAGACAAAAACTGAACAAATGTCAAGAATTACAGTGTCTAAAACAAAGTATACAATAATTTCCAAAAACAGCAAATTAATAAAACTTCTTAAAAGAAATGCCTTGAGGGCTTTCCTGAACTGAAGATAACCACAAATTCTTAAGAGTAAAGAAGGAAGAGAATTCCAAGACTGTACAGCCTGAAAAGGAAAACTGGATTGAAGAATCCTCTTTGCCTTCACATGAAGAAATTAAGAAGAGTTTAGTAAAAATTGGTTCCTTGTAGACCTATAAATAAAACCATTTTAAAAAGCAAGATGTACACCTAAATAAGCAGAGGTAGATCCATACATTGCTTGATAGGTCAAAGCTAATTGCTTACATTTAAGCCTTGCTTCTAATGGTAGCCAATGCAGGCAGAACAGAAGAGTGATATGATCATATTTATCCGCTGCAAAAATGGTTCTTGCTGCTGTATTTTGTACTCATTGTAATTTAGTCTTCAGCGACTTTGTGCAGCCTATATAAACAGAGTTGCAACAGTCCAGTTTTGAGAGTATCAAAACCTGAACAAACAAACTGAAAACAGACATTAAAGAATTTCTGAATAATTATTAATCTCTTTAGTAGCAAAAATGAATCTCTTGCCACCTTATGGACCTGGTTATCTAAGGATAATTGACTGTCTAATTCCCAGAATTCTGGAAGAAACATCCAATTTTATCTGAAAGTTATTAATTTGTAACATCTTATAATTCAGAATTGGCAGTGGACCTACCCATAAAATTGCTTTTTTTCTCTTTAAGCTTAAATTTATATGAAAAGACCCATGAATCAACCAGGACTACGGGGCACACAAAACAATAGTAGGACTAGGGGGCATGCAATGAAGCTACTAAGCAGTAAATATAAAATAAACTGGAGAAAATATTTCTTCACTCAATGTGTAATTAAACTCTGGAATTCTTTGCCAGAGAATGTGATAAAAGCAGTTAGCTTAGCAGGATTTAGAAAAGGTTTGGATACTTTCCTAAAAGAAACGTCCATAAGCCATTATTAAGATGGATTTGGGAAAATCCACTGCTTATTTCTAAGATAAGCAGCATAAAGTCTGTTTTACTATTCTGGGATCTTGCCAGGTGCTTGTGACCTGGATTGGCCACTACTGGAAACAGGATACTGGGCTTGATGGAACTTTGGTCTGTCAAGTATGGCAACACTTATGCTCTTATGTACCTGTCCAGGCTGTGCTCCGCCAGTGGAACAGGTTCCACCACTCCCATATCACAGAGATGCTGAAGGGTAAAAACAACAGCCTGGTGCTTTAGAGCAGAGACGCAGGGAGAGATCACAAATGTTTCGGAACCAGATGAGCAAACTCCATGGAGTACCCCCTCTTGACCATCTCCAGAACCCACTGATCTGAGGTGATGCGAACCCACTCACTGCAGAAAAGAGACTGCTTGCCTCCCATGGGAAACAACAAGGGACTCGGTGCACTCTCATTAGGCAGGCCAAGTAGTTGTGGTCCTGCCGGAGAGGCTCTTTCTTGTGACAACTTAAGGCTGGCACTGTGCCTAATTGGTTTGTAGAACTATTTGGTTGAATGTTTTTGCAAATTACTGGTGTAAAGTACAAACAGGTTCTTAAGATGGACTTGGGAAAATCTACTGTTTGTTTTCTATTGATCTCATACACATACTGATCATTAAACCACGCTACCATATGCTTCTTCAAATAATACAGTCTTGAGGTCTTAAACTGAGACAAAAAAGTAACCTTACGACAAAAAGCTGGTAGTTCATTCCAAAACTTGGGACTTATTACTCAAACATTAGATCAAAAGAGGAAAACTCAAGTAAATCTTGGTTACAAGAGCAAAGCTCTAATAGGCTAAAAAGCAGCATAAAATCTGTTTTACTCTTTTGGGATCTTGTGACCTGGACTAGCCACTGCTGGAAACACGATACTGGGCTTGATGGACCTTTGATCTGTCCCAGTATGGCAACACTTATGTTAGGTTTTTTTATGTTCTCAAAAGGACCCCTGCTTAAAGGATCTACTCTGCCCCCCCCCCCCCTCAAGCTGAAGGGCTCCCAAGCAAACCTAAAGTGGCCCATCCCTTGAGGCCAAGGATCACTGTGCACTCTAGCTGCAGCACCCCCATATCATTCACCAACTTCTCCAAGTCATCACCAAAGAGCAAGCACTCCCTAAAGGGCAACTGATTCAAAAGCTTCTTAGAAGCCACATCTGCACCCAATGGCGAAGCCAAAACCAATGGCAATCCTCAACGCTGTCATGAGCAGGAAGCCAGCTGGACCAGTTCATATAGAACTTCAACCCAAAAAGGCTGACCCTGACTCCAGTCGAGAAGTCTCCAGGAACTCCGGCAACTGCTGGAACCAACAGGGCATGGAGCTATATAAGCATCACAAATAGCAGCCTGAATACTGGGGCCCCCACTGAAAAGGCCAGGTTGTGATAGTCACCTCCAGGATAGTTGGGTTAAGGCAGTTTCAGTCTGAAATACAAGTCCCAGAAGGCATTGCAGGCAAGGAGCCAGAGGGGGAGATGAAGAACCCGGACTGGACTCCTAGCTGCAATCAGGGAAGACATGGGTGTAAGCTGGCAGGTTGTGTAGAGTGGCTGCCACTAGGCGGAAAGAGAGTTAGGAAACCCCTGTGTGCAGGAGCTCATCATTGGTCTCATTAGTCTAATGCTTAACTCAGCTGGTTTGGGTATGAGGAAGCTAATGGAAGGAGAATGATTGGTGGTGATAGCTGAGGCCAGGGATTGATTAGGCAGGTGGGAAGGAGTCCAAGGAGTTCAGTTCAGGAGAGAGAAGCAGAAGGAGAGAGGCAGTTGCGGGCTGAAAACCTTGGGCACGGAGGTCCCTAAAGTATTTGCAGGCTGAAAACCCTTGGGCAGGGAGGTCCCTAAAGTACTGAAGCAGGCTGAGATTCTTTGGGTGAGAGGAAGTCCCAAAAGTATTGAATTCACTGTGAAGCTGATGCAGGGGAAAACCCTTGGGTAGAAGGGGTCCCTAAAATATTGAACTCTCCTGAAGGTAAAGAGGATAGAAGGTAGAAACTGCTGCTTGGTGACTGAACTGTGATGATGAACTGAAAGAACTGTTTGTCTTGGGAATTGAATTGCTGTTTATTGTGCACTGGATAAAGAGCCCAGACTGAAGCCTGTAAGCCTGTATTGAATCCTGGTATGTGCTATGCTGCTGTTGGAACTGTGTACTAGAAACCTGCATGGAATAAAAGTCCTTAAGCTTGAAGTTACTGGTGGACATCTATTTCTTCATTGTACCGGGAGCCTGTGGTTGGAGGAGATTGTTCTATCCTTGGCTGCACAAGAGAGGTACCTGGTTACAAGGTGGAGCTGCTGCTCCACATACTTTTCATGGAGCTCCCTTGGACAGGTACAGTGGTCACCTTTGTGACCACTGTAACCACGGTGCCACCTTCAGGCAGACCCAATACTTCTCCACCTCCTCAGTAAAGGCACAGAGACAAGCAAGATACCTGGCAATCCCAAGGGGAACATCCCACTCCACCATCATCAAGCAGATGAGGGCCTTATGGAGCAAAAAATGCTTTGGGGCCCCAAGGAGTCTGCTGCAGGATGCTTAAGAATAGCCAAGGCCCCCGCAACCTTATCTAAGAAACGAGACAGCTCTTCATGACAAGGGTCAGAATGCATGGGATCACTCCTCCATAGTTTTGCAACTGGGAACGTCCTTGGAACCAGAGTCCAAGGGGGCCTGGGAGCCCAAGAGGACCTCCGAGTCCTCCTTTGCTCCTTCCCAACTCGCAGAACCAGATATGTTCTACAGCACTGAAACCCCAAAACAGACCCCCGCAAATCCCCTCGGGGCTCCTAAGGGCCCTCCAGAAAGAGAATGAGGGTTAGGGTAAGGGCTACAAGTCCCAAGAAGAGACCTGTGTGTGTAGAGCCTGCTTAACCATCTGGGTCAAGCCCCAGGGGCACCACCAGGACCCCCTCTACAGACAGACTTAGGATGGACAGGAACGAGAAAGCCCGAAGGGAACAGCACATGTAAACCGAGTGTAGAGACAGACAGACTGAATGAGTCCACATTTACACACTATAAAAATAATCCTGCCTGTCTGACTGCCCTGGCCTACCTCAGCCCAGGGATCCAGCATCTCTGCTTTCCCTGGCTCTCTCTAGGTGCGACTAAAGGAATTCCCTACTTAGTTTTTACCATAGCATTAGCCCCTGACAAAGGGCATAAAGCTAGTCAGGTAAATTGAAATTTTTTTTTTTGGTATATGTGAAGCGAACACTTTGGAAAGCCTGGGAGCTGCAGGGGGACCCACACCCCTTGGGCGAGGCCTCGCAGGACCGAGCCAAAACCTCACACAGTGGCACTAAGAAGTGACTAGGGGCTTCGGAGCCAAGCTCTGACTCAACCAAGTACAGTCCTGAGACCATAGGCGTCACTACGGGGTAGCAAGTGCTACCCCCAAAATTGCTTTGCCCCCCCATCAGTGCATCATTGCTTCCTTGCCTCACTATCCCCTCTGCTTCTCCTGTTTCCTCCTTCCAATCTCTGTCTGTCCACTCCCAGCCCCCTCCCAGCGGGCCCTACAAACTTGCCGTAGGGCAAACTTGCCAATAGCACTACTATCAGGCTCTCTCTTGCCAGGCCCAGGGTCCTTCCCTCTGTCGCAACTTCCTGTTGCTGCAGGAAAAGGATGCAACAGAGGGAAAACCAGGAGACAGCTTGAAGTAATTGCTGTCGGCAGTGCCAGCAAATGCTACAAGTTGTAGGGCCCGCAAAGAGAAGGGGCGATCGGTACAAAGGGAGATAGGAGGTGATGGTCCCAGACCTGCAGGAGGGAATGGAGGAGGGGAGAAGCTTCACACAGAAGGGGAGGGGGGAGAAATGCAGCACAATGGATAGAAGGGAATGGAGAGGGGCTAAATGATGCGCAGGAAAAGAAGTGGAAAAATGCAGCGCAAGAAGAGAAGGGGGAGGGACAGAGGCTAAATACACAGGAAAGGAAGGAAAGGGGAATTCTGCAAAGGGAAGAGAAGGGAGAGGGGGGACATGCTGCACATGGATGAGAGAGATGGGAGTGGGGAAATACTGTACATGGAAGGGAAAGTGGACATGCTGTACATGGATGGAAGAGAGAGGAGGACATGCTGCACACGGATGGAAGAGATGGGAAGGGGAAATGCTGTGTACATGGATGGAAGAGAAGGGGGACCAGGACATCACATGGATAGGAGAGAGGAGAATGATGTACATGGAAGAAAAGAGAAGGGAGGGGAGAAATGTACATGGATGGAAGGGAAAGGAGAGAGGAGAAAATGTTGCACATGGATAAAAGGGAAAGGAAGAGACAGGAGGGGAGAAATGTGCAAATGGAAGGGAAGGAAGAGGGGGAAATGCTGCATATCGATGGAAGGAAAGGAAGAGGGAGGAAATGCTGCACTTGTATAGAAGGGAAGGGAAGGGAAAAGAAGGGACGAATGCTGTGCATGGTTAGAAGGGAAGGAATGCTGTGCATGGATGGAAAACAAGGGAAGTGAAAAACTAGATAGTTTTGAAAAGAAGGCAGAAAAATGGAAGAAATCTGAACTGGAAAAATCAGAGCTAAAGAGGGATGTAGGGCAGGAAGTGAAGAAGAAAGGAGGTGAGAAAAGAAATAACAAATGGACTGGAGGTCCTGGAAGTAGTTAAGTGCACAGAGGGAGGGAAACAGAACCAGAGATTGGGAACAAGATTATTAGAAAAATAAAGTCACCAGAGAACAAAAGGTAGGAAAAATGATTTTATTTTCAGTTTAGTGATTGAATTATGTCAGTTTTGAGAATATATATCTGCCGGCATTATTTTGCACTGTACAGGAGAAAATGTGTTTCTTTTTATTTCTCGGGTGTTGCATTGTATGCAAAGTTTGGCATCTCAGGTTTCAGTTTAATTTGTGTCTACATTCATACTTGTAGTTTCTGGTCATTTATATTTGAACAGGGGCTATCTGTGTTCTGCATGTGTGATCAAGGCCAGGTTGGGGTGCGGGGGGAAGAGTACAAGAGAGGAGATAGATCCCAAGGGGTTGAGTGGAGGTGGAAATGGAGTTAATGTGGTCAAAGAGGTAATAGGAGATGGAGTAGAAGGTAAGAGACAGAATGACCTAGAGACAAGGGAAGGAAGGAGAGACAGGGATGGAGTAGAGGCTGATGAGGGGAGAGTAGATGAGGGCTGAGAGGGTGAGTACAGACGATGGAAATGGGGGACTAGGAAGTAGATGAAAGATAGAAGGGAGATTAGCAAACTGGGGAAGGAGAAAGAGAAAGGGAAATGGGATTGCTGGAGACAGGATGAGAGGGAGATGAGAAACGCCGGTAGATAGAAGTGAGAAGAAGGTGACTAAGTACTAGATGGTGAGAGAAAGGGAGAATGAGGGGTAAAAATCACACCTGGATGGATAAGGAGGCAGAGAAGATAAAAGTGAAAAAAAGAAACATAAAAAAGAAGTATCAGTGCCAGATGGATGTAAAGAAGAAGAGGGAAGAAGGACAAGAGAAAATGGAAATGCAAACTTGGAAAAAATGTAGAAGACTGACACAAAAAGTGGATCAGATTGGGACCAACCCAATTAGAAAAGTACCCAGACTACAAAGGTAGAAAAGTAAAAAATTATTTTTATGTAATACTTTTTAAGGATTGACATGTGAATGCTTTGGGAAATGTACATATTTTCTATTTTTGTATTTACAGGAGTACAGGAGAAAATGCATTCCTGTTTCTCTTTTATCAGTATTTTCATTGCTTATAGAGTCTGGCTTACTTGGAGGGGGGTTCCATTTCAGTTTTTGTCTGAATGATTTTTGGGGTCTCATATTTTGTATCAGGTGAGGGTCTGTCCATGTCCTGCATGTCTAACTGAGGTGAAGGATTCTGCTAAAATGTAGTGTCTGTGTAGGACTATGTAACAGTCCAGCTTGTTCCAGTTTTCCAGTAGCAGGTATACAGGTGCTCTAGGGCCCAGTGTAATATTTATAACAATGTCATTTCATAGGTAAGTCATGGCGGTTATGGTTTGGTAAGCTTTTCTGCATAGGTTTTAAGTGTCTTTTTGCAGGGTTTTGTGTTATTTTGCAAAGTGTCTGGTCTGCTTGAAAGCAGTGTCTATAATTAAGTTTTATTTCAGGTATACTGCACTATTTAACTTATTTCAGGTATACTGCACTATTTCCCATCCCCCCCCCCCCCAACTCTCTTTTTACTATCAGCCATATGAAGGAATTTCTGGCTGGTCACATGCTCTGATGGGGTCTCATGTTGCTAAGGCAATTCAGATACCTGGTATATCCTGTTACTAAAGTGAGTTAGAGGTCTGGCAAGGACAAACTGAAGGCTTCCAGCATATATGAAAGTCCCAATTACAAGTCTCCAGCCCATGTGCAGCACCTATGATTGGTCCAGGGTAGAAGAGAGGTGGATGCTCACAACAGCCTATAAAACCCTGCTGCAGACAAAGGAACTCTGAAAAACCAGGCATGTTTGGAGAGAGAGTGTTTCAGATCCGTCCAAAGGCCTATGGTTTTTCCCAAGGGGGTTTTACTTCCCCCCCTTGATAGAAATTAATTCTCTATAGCTATGAATCTTTCTTTCATTCATTCATTCTGTCTCTGCCTTTTCTCTGCTTTCTCTCTGTTCTGTGACCTTTATATGAGGAACAAACTTTTCTTCCTTCTTTATCTAATTAGTCTAATTACTTATAATTACCAGAGGTACTGATGTTAGATTTTGTAAGTTTGTTATAACTTGAAACTGATGTCTGATGCTGTGCTGGTGGGTGAGTAATTAAAAAGACTTTTAATTCTCTCTAATTCCTGTATAATTTTTTCTATGATATTTAATAGAATTCGTAAGTGTTCTAGCAAATAGTAAACCAAACGCAGCCTAGTACAGCAGGTTCTGGGGTTAAGGGCTGCCAAAGGTGGCCCTTGTGTTATGATTGTGGTCAGAACCCCTCTCAAACTTACCTTTTTCCTGGGGGTCAGCTTCTTAGCTGGCTTCTGATTCTTTTGTCTGTCCTTTCTGAGCTAGCTCTCTCTCTCTATGCTGGCAGCTTCCAGCAGCATGACTAATTGTTTCACTTTACTACAGCTGTGTGTGTGGACTGAGTTAGCGCTACCTCTCTTTGGGTGTACTGGCTTCAAGTGCTTCACGGTGCTGCATTGGTGTGGGTTGGGCCTCTCTGGGTTTCAGTGTGCTGTCTGCCTGGGTCTAGGGAGTGTGACATCATCAGGGAGGGCCTTGATAAGGAAGTGGTATTCTTCCCTTCAGGGCCTTTGCAACGTTTGCTTTAGGTAGGGTGGTGCAGTGTGCACTTCTGACTTTGTGTCTAGTTTCCCTGCTTGCTTTTGCTAAAGGTCCAGGTTAGTGTTAGTGCAGTGTGCACTTGTGACTGTGTGTTTAGCTTTCCTGCTTTTCCCTCTTGGTGCTTTGGAAGCACTGCTGTGTGTAGGGCTTTGGAAGCTCTGTTGCTGATAGAAGTACTTCAGGGTTTGGTGGTGTTAGGAACACTGCAGATTTTGCTGTTAGAAGTACTTCTGGTGTTTGTGCTGTTAGGAGCATTGCAGTCTTTGCTGTTTCTGTTTGGTACTTTGGAAGCACTTTTGGCTTACATGTTTAGCTCCCCTGTTTTTTCCCTTGTGGCTCCCCTGTCTTCCCTTTTAGTGCTGGGAACTCTTCTGGTTGTTTGGTGCATGGGGGCACCTTAGTTCGTTTAGAGTTGTAGAGCACTGCTGGTAGCTTGGTGCTTAGTAGCACCTGTGTTAGCTTTGTGTTTAGGTTCCCTGCTCTGTTAGTTTAGGGCTTAGGAGCTCCCCTGGTAGGTTAGGGCTTAGGTCTGTTAGTTTTCTGTTAGGAACACTTACTTTAGGATTTAGGAGCACTTCTGTTGCAAGCTTGTTCAAGTATCCTGGTCCCTGTGGTATCCGGTAAGTCCTGCCGGCCACTCGAACCCAAGGGCTCAACCCTTGGGGGGGGGTAGTGGCTAAGTGCAGGTGAAGCTGTATGGACCAATCCAGGGTGTTCCGGTCCAGTGTGTACCGGTCCGGTGTGTTCCAGTCCTGTGTCCTCCAGCCCGGGCGATTCCAGTCCAGTGTTCCAGTCCAGTGTCCTCCAGTCTGGGGGATTCCAGTCCTTGTGTTCCGGCTCGCTGGGCGGTGCCTGCAGTCCCTGCCAGGTGCCGGTGTGCTTGCCCAGCGTTGGTTGGTGGGTTTTGCCTGCTGCTGTCGCAGCCCAAGGGCTCACGTTTGCTCCAGAGCCCGGCCCTGCGGGCTCTGAACCTGAGAATCTGACACCTTGTCACCCAAAATAAAAATGCTCAAGACCAGTGGTCTCTGTATTCTACAGAGTCACCACACAAACTAAAACCTGTCTGCTTAAAACAAAGTGTCTAGAAGTGGAAGGAGCTTGTGCTGTTCATAAGGTGATAATCACTAACTGAATATTGATTGTATGGATAGAGATAGCTCCATTGATAGGGAATATGAAGTTTGTGATATAGAAATGGACCTTCAGGGTTTATGTTAAAATTCTGACTAATACTGTAGAGAACAGAGAACACTCCCAAACAGAAGAATTTGTTGAATGACACTATCAATAATCATGCTAATTTAAAAGTGTGTGGGGGGAAGAGGGGTATGATGTGCAAAAATCCATATCTAGCTTGCCCCCCTGGTGCCACCCCAAATATTTCTGTCTACAGACACCACTGCCTAAGATGTGATCTGGGATTGGCTGTTAGGCTCAACCACATTGTGCGGCTTTGGCCAGCACAGCAGGGAGCTAGGCCAGGAACAGGAGCACTGACAGCACAACCTACCACTTGCTGAAGGCAGAGAAAAATACTGGATTGTTCCAGGGCGCACCTTCCCTTTGTCATCAACCAAATTAAATATCATCTTTGTTCTGTAACTAAAATTTTAAAAGTATATCTGAATCAGACACTCTCACTAGATCATTATGTCAACATTTTAGTTAAAGATTGCTTTTTGTATATTGTGATAGAGTCACATCCAGGATAATACAAGTTCCAGAAGGCATTGCAGGCAAGGAGCCAGGGGGTGAGATAAAGAACCCGGACTGGAATCCTAGCTGCAATAGGGGAAGACATAGGTGTAAGCTGGCAGGACGTGTAGATTGGCTGCCACTAGGGAGAAAGAGAGATAGGAAACCCTGTGTGCAGGAGCTCATCATTAGTCTAATGCTTAACTCAGCTGGTATGGGTGTGGGGAAAGCTAATGGAAGGAGAATGATTGGTTGTGGTAGCAGAAGCCAGGGATTGATTAGGCAGGTGGGAAGGAGTCCCATGAAGAGAGAAGCAGAGGGAGAGAAGAGGGTAGAGTGAAGCAGATGCAGGCTGAAAATCCTTGGGTAAGACAAGTCCCTAAAGTTGTGCAGGCTGAAAACCCTTCGGTAAGAGAGGTCCCTAAAGTATTGAATCTACCAGTGAAGCTGATGTAAATGGAAATTCCTTGGGGGTATGAGAAATCCCTAAAGTATGGAACCCCTCCTGAAGGTAAAGAGAGTAGAAGGTAGAAACTGCTGCTTTGTGATTTAACTGTGAAGATGAACTGAATGAACTGCTTTTTGATGTAAAGGGAAATTCCTTGGGGTATGAGAAATTCCTAAAGTATGGAACCCCTCCTGAAGGTAAAGAGAGTAGAAGGTAGAAACTGCTGCTTTGTGATTTAACTGTGAAGATGAACTGAATGAACTGCTTTTATTTGGAATTGAACTACTGTTACTGTGCACTGGATAAAGAGCCCAGACTGGAGCTGACTGTGAGCCTGTATTGAATCCTGGTATGTGCTGATAGCCTACTGCTTAAAGGGGACTATTTGCCATACACTTTCAGGTGGCTTATATGTGCTTAAGATGGAAGGTGAATGCTACTGTTGGAACTGTGTATCAGATCTACTAGAAACCTGCATGGAATAAAGTCCTTAAGATTGAAGTTGCTGGTGGACATTTATTTCTTGACTGTACCGGGAGTCTGTGGCTGGAGGAGATTGTTCTATCCTTGGCTGCACCAAGAGGACCCTGGTTACAATATGAAAGGAGAATCAGATTTTTTTTTTAATAGAACAATTTGGACTATTTGTAGAGGCCTTAATTCTTTCTAAATAAGATAATTGTAACTTGATCTATTTGAGTTTACTGAAACAGCTGATTCAAAAACAGCTAACTATCCAGAATACTGCCATTACATTAATTTTCTCCTTGGAGAAATTTGTTAGAATTTCTAGCTATTATTTGAAGTTGCATTGGATGCCAATACAAGCTAGAACCTATTTTAAATTATGCTGCATCCCTCTTGTTTACTAAGCTGTGCGGCAATGCCAAAATAGCCCATTCAAAGTGAATGGGCTGTGTCGCCATTAGCGCACAGCAGCCGCTAGCACGGCTTAGTAAACATGGAGGTATGTTATTTAAAATGTTATCAGGAGTCTGTACAGACTATTAGTCTGTTGAATTTGAGAGATTCAATAGGCTTCGGAGAATTTTCATCCATCATAAATTATTTGGTGAACAAGCTACCAAATTTGGAAATGGGTATCTCCCTGTTTCAATCAGTTTTCTAACTATGCATTGTTTAGGAAAAATATGAAAACATAACTCTTTAGGAAATTTTCAAATCCACTATACTGCTAATTGTTATTTAGACAACATGTATAATGGAAATTGCTATAATTTATGTATCATTTTGTATTTCTGTAGACTGCTTAGTTTATTTTTGATAAGTTTATAATCTTCCCAAGGTTCTACCTTGGTTTTCTCTTATTGTAAACCACTCAGAATCCAGTTGGTTTAAGAGTAGTTTATAAACCTGATGTAAACTAAAAGCACAAGTATTCAATATTGCCACCTATCCACATAAAGTGCTGAAATATATTATTTTCAACAGCATAGCTGGCATTTTACAAAAGTTTCACCTTTGTGTTTGAATATTGACCCAACTGTGAATAAAATAGAATATAAATTCCAATATTAAATTAACTTATAATTAAATATTATCTGACTTAATCAAGTATTTCCTGGATTTTCTTTTCTTATGTTTTAAAGGAAAACTGGTCCAACACTAAATTGATATTTGTGGCTATTCCCAAGAAAATATCTTGCAAAAGTAAACAATAAAATTATCACTACATACCTGCAAGTATTCAATTGGAATCTGGCCTCTCGGTTGCCGATGTTGCGTACAAGCAGTGTCTTCTGACAATTGTACTTAACAGGACAAGTAGAAAAATTAAGTTGGTCAGGAAAGTCCAAAATTGCCCGGGCACCTATGGCTCTGATAGGAACTACAAACTTCTCCCTTTCTGTGACACAAATCACCTCATGAAAGTAATCCTACAGGGAAACAAAATATACCCAGTATTAACTTTGCAAACTGTGCTAAAGAAGTTGCAAAGTGGTGTTGGCAAAAATCAAGGACACCGATATAAGGGAAGGAAGTAAGAATGGTAAAAATAAAAAAATATGAACCATAACAATTAGTAAAAACACTTGCAGAATCAGATATATTCATCAGTCTAGCAACCATGTAAAGATGCAGGTATAATGCATTGTTGCTCACCTGTAACAGATGTTTTCTGTAGACATCAGGATTGATGAGACATAAAAGTGGATGACATCAGTGCATGTGCAAGGACAGAAGAGCTCTCCCAGAGCTTCAAACTTTAGTGTAAAGTTCTGAACATGCATAGCTCCTGTGCGCAGCAGTCAACTCAGCTCTTCAGTTAGTGCTATAGCTCAAGAATGAAATGTAACTCTCAGAGAGGTGGGAATGATTGTGTGCCTGATCAATTCCTGCTGTGTATGGAAAGTACCTGCTACAGGTAAGCAACAATGCTTTTTCCACTGACTAGCAGAAATGAATCAGGCACACAAATGGGTGACCCCCAAGAATAGGACTGCTTAAATTTATTGTCCTTTATCCAGGAAGAGCCCAACATCAGGAAAAAAAATTATATGTAAATTGCAATATTACAGCAAGCAGATTAGCCAGCATGGCTCTACCAAATGCTGAAGACCAGTCCAAGCAGTGATGTGATGTGAATGTGTGAAGTGAAACAATGAACAAAGTGGAAAGTGATAAACGTAATGAACAAAGGAGCCATTCTGATGGATGTTAAGCGCATAAGCCAATGTAGCATATGAAAAAAAATCTCATAGAGGATCATAATGCATGCCAGCTTTTCATTCAAGTTTTTCCAGCATAGGTTAGTATTTTCACATGCAGGACCTATACTCTTTATGTCTTTTTATTCATCCAGCCTATGCAGTATTTACCACTGTACACCGTTATCATGACGTTTTTTTGTCATGCCATGGATGTTCTAGAAGAAAGGAACAAATTTATTTTTTTACTCAACATTGAAGTAAACGTTTTATTTTTTTAAGCTTTTTGGATAACATATACTGTGATAAGGAAGAGGCTGTCCTGCCCTGGTCAGGCCCCTAGAGGGCGCTGTTCCCCTAGAATGTCCAGGGAGAAGGGCTGGTGAGTTGCTGAAGGGAGCCAGAAAGGGGAGGTATAGCTGGAGGTCGCTAGGACCGGGGAGAGTCCTGGAGGTGGAAACAGGTGCAGCCGGTTATGGGCTGGGTCCTGTTTGGCCATTAAACACTTAATACCCCACCTGGGGGGGGGGGGGGGGGGGGGAGAAGAGCTAACAGTGGGAAGAAGAGAGCTGGTAGCTGAGGCAGGAGGTCCCCATGTGAAGTACTGGCTAGGCCCTTAGGTCTGGTGGTGAACTGTGTGCAAGGCAAGGAAGCTGGCAGGGGTAAGAAGGCCCTAGAGGGCCAGGATAAGAACTAGGTGTTCAAAGAAGTACTGTGTGTCCCAGATGCAAAGACTGTGTCTAGAACAGTGAAGAGGTACTGTGTGTCCCAGATGGGGAAAGACTGTGTGTCTACAGCTGGGCTACAAAGAGGGACTGTGTGTCCAGGACTGAGTTAATACTGAGCCCAAATGCCTGTGTGAGAGGGCTCAGGGGGGAAGAAATCTGTTGGGATTGAATTGTGCAAGAAGAAATGTTTAAACTGGAAGATTGCACTGAGCAGGAAAAAATGAAATGGTTAAGCTGGGAAGAACTGTTTAGGCTTGGGAAAGTGTTTTAAGCTAAAAGAGGTGTGCCCCAGAGGCTGTAATAAAGATTTGTATGGAAAAAATCCTGTTGATAAGACCTGACTCTGTTTGCCTTTTTGAGAACCAGGTCACCCCGAGTAGAAAGGGGTAGGATCTTAATTTGCATAAAATCTGCATACTGAGAACCAGCTCACCCTGAGTGAAAGAGGGACCTGGGATCCTGAGGTGGGAGCTGCACCATCTTCACATTAGCCTCCTCCTCCTCTTTACAATAAATAAGCAAATTAGTGGAGGTGTTGCATGCCAAGCTTTATATTTTCATGATTCCCATCTTGTGATTCCTCAACAGAAGGATTACCCAGTGGTCGCTGTCTACTGTTTTGTACAGTAAATCCATACGTGCACGATCATTTTCAAGGTATGCCTTATTTGAAATTAGTTTTTGGAATTATATGTGTGCTAAGGATTTTTTTCATATGCCACATTGGCTTATGAATTTAACATCCAGCACAACGGCTCCTTTGCTCATTACATTTATCACATTGTGTCAACGACTGCCATACATTTTGTACATTTTCTTCTTTTTTATATTCTTGTCCATCAGACCTACATATATGATTTGTTGAGGTTGTTCAGCTCTACTTGCAGGATTTATATCAACAGATCAGTGTGTCTTCTCCCATTCAAATATGATTCCATTTATTTTTATATTTTTCCATGTTTATTTGCTTTATTATTCCAGTGCTCCTTTTGCATTTCTCTGTTACATTTACAATATGGTTGTAAATATGGAATATTCATTATTTGCATATTATGTGCTAATTTGTAAATTGTATCATTTTTACTGGTCAATTTCACATTGTACATACATTTCTGATTACATCTCTGTATGTTATTCAATATAACTGCAGTTTGTTCTCCTTTAGACACATACTTTCATTTTGCAACATTAAGACAAAGTTTGATATCTTTATATTTTATTGTATCATTGTCCACTGGTTATGTTTAACATGTATAAACCTTTTTATATGTTTTTAACACACTGTATGCCTTTTAAATATTTACATTTTTTAATATAAGAACTAATATGATTTTTAGTGTCTGTATTTGTATTTTTGTTACTTATACCCTTCTTTTGGGTTTGTTCTCTCTGTAAACAGTGCATCAAGTCATTTACACTAGAGCTACACAAGAACTGTTTTGAGTCATTTACACTACAGATACACAAGAACTGTTTTTATGTACACAAGTTTTTGTTGATCCCATTCATTTGCTGAGCCCTCTTCCACTTCTCACTTTTTTGTTCATTGTGCCATTGGCTTTATGGGACTTTTGAGTTCTGTTTTCGTGTGGTGTATGGTGAGAACCAAACAGCTGCTTAACAAATAGTATGCAAAAAAGGAGACTTCATCATGAGAGCTACAGTAGCTGCAGTGGCTCTGATTTGATTAGATTTTCACTTTAGAGGTAAGAAGAGCACCAGCTTGACCTTTTTGATACAAGATACCAACCAGACACACTGAAGCTCCTCTGGCAACAGAAAGGCAAAGTTATTCACTTGTAGCAGGTGTTCTCCAAGGACAGCAGGACACATAATACCACAGAGGGGTGATGCCATCCAATGAAGCTTTAGTACTGATGCTGCCAAGCATTCTAATTTCTAGAAGCTTTTGGCAGCCAGCTACCAGGCTCAATGAAAACAACAAACAATGGACAACAGGGATCTGCAAAGTCAATCAGAAACCGAATAAACTAAATACACATGTACAGTGGTGTGCTGGTAAATGTTTAACAACAGGCTCTCTCCCCGGTCCCCCTCTGCATCCCCCTCCGTCCCCCTCTGTGCCCCCCCCCCCCCCCAAATTGCAGAGCTGGCTATAGCTGGGGAGAGAGCCTAGGGGGGTGGCAATGCATTACTCCAGGAAAAAAAAATTAAATGATCCCAGGTTCCAATCTAATTCATGTTTAATGTGCGATAAAATGCCATAAATAAGTAAATAAATATAAACTTTTAATGTTGAGCACCTGATTCTCAAAGTGAACATATTCCAAACACTATAATGAAAATAAAATGATTTTTTTCTACCTTTGTTGTCTGGTGACTGTTTTTCTGATCATGCTGGCCCAGTATCCGATTCTGCTGCTACCTGTCCTCTTAACTTCGTTTCTGGGGCTTCCTTTCCATTTATTTCTTTCCTTTCCTCCTTTCTTCTTCATTTCTGGTCCTCAGCTTCTGCCTATTTTCTTCATCCATGTGCAGTTTTTCTCTTCCTTTTCCCTCATCTCATCTCCTTCCTCACTCTTTCCTCCCCTCTATCTACCCATGTCCAGCGACCTTCCTCTCCCTCTGCCCTCCATCCACCCATGTCCAGTGACCCTTCTCTCCCCCTGCCCTGCATGCACCCAGCGACCCTCCTCTCCCCTGCCCTCCATCCACCCATATCCAGTGACCCTCCTCTCCCCTGCTCTGCATGCACCCATACCCAGTGACCCTCCTTTCCTCTGCCCTCCATCCACCCATGTCCAGCAGTGACCTTCCTCTCCCCTTCCCTGCATGCACCCATACCCAGCAACCCTTCTCTCCCCTGCCTTGCGTGCACCCATATCCAGTGACCCTCCTTTCCCCTGCCCTGCGTGCACCCATACCCAGTGACCCTCCTTTCCCCTGCCCTGCATGCACCCATACCCAGCGACCCTACTCTCCCCTGCCCTGCATGCACCCATACCCAGTGACCCTCCTTTCCCCTGCCCTCTATCCACCCATGTCCAGCAGTGACCCTCCTCTCCCCTGCCCTGCATGCACCCATACCCAGCGACCCTTCTCTCCCCTCCATCCACAAATGCCCAGCGACTCCCTTCTCTCCCCTGCCACCCCCTCCGAGTTGTTCGGCGAATTCTCCTCCCTCCCTCCGGATCCGGTCCCTCACGTCACTGACCCGACCTGACTCTTCGAATTCTTCGGGGCAGGCAGTCTTGCGCTGACTCTCCCCAGCTGGCGCTGCCAGTTTGCGCTTCAAAATGGCCACCGAGACTTCAGCAGAAATCTCGCGAGGCCGCCTCTGGAAGTCTTGGCGGCAATTTTTAAAGCGCGAACCGGCAGCGCCAGTGGGAGAGAGTCAGCGCTGGCAGCGGGCAGGCAAGACTGCCTGCCTCGAAGAATTCGAAGAGTCAGGTCGGTGACGTGAGGGACCGGATCCGGAGGAAGGGAGGAGAGCCAGCTCGTGCGTTTCAACAACCGGCTTGCAAGAGCTGAGCAAAGTTAACAACCGGCTCTTGCAAGCCGGTACGAGCCGGCTCCAGCACACCACTGCTTATGTATATTCCTATTGTGCAGTTGAAGCCCCCTCCACAGTACCGAAACTGTGCTAGTCACTCTCATGGCCAAATTCAAGCAAGAAATACCCAAAGGTAACAGTATACTAGTATACTCCTCCTCCAATTCGATATGTCGAGCACATTCGACATAGTCAACCACAATATATTACTGGAAACATACTTAACTGGATTAAGGGTTTTCTAACTACCAGAACACACCAAGTGAAATCAAACCTAAACATATCACCACCTTGGAAAGCAGATTGTGGAGTACCTCAAGGATCACCACTATCACCAACACTATTCAACATAATGATGATCCCACTGGCCAAATCCTTTTCTAACCAAGGCCTCAATCCGTTCATATACGCAGATGATGTTACTATATACATTCCCTTCAGACACGATCTAACAGAAATCACCAATAAAATCAAACTTGGATTGAACATCATGGACAAACTCCTTCCAACTGAAACTGAACACAGAAAAAACACACTGCCTCATCCTCTCATCTCAACACAATAGGTACAAACCCACAACCTTTACCACTCCAGAACATATTCTCCCTATATCAAACAACTTGAAAATACTCGGCGTCATAATCGATTGCAATCTTAAGCTCGAAAGCCAAGTGAACTCCGTAATAAAGAAAACGTTCCACTCAATGTGAAAACTTAAACGAGTGAAACCTTTCCTCCTGAGGGTCTCATTCCGTAACCTAATACAATCAATGGTACTAAGACATGCAGACTACTGCAATGGAATCTATGCGGGATGCAAAGAACAACTTACAAAGAAACTTCAGACCGCCCAGAACACAGCAGCCAGACTGATATTTGGCAAATCATGATTCGACAGTGCCAAACCCCTCCAAGAAAAATTGCACTGGCTTCCAATCAAAATCTGCACCCTGTTCCACAAAATCATCTATGACCAAGTCCCAGTTTACAAGACAGAACTTATAGACCTTCCACTCAAAAACATAACCACATCATCTCGAACATACCTAAACCTTCACTACCCAAACTGCAAAGGACTTACATACAAAGCAGTCTATGCATCCAACTTCTCCTACTTAAGCACACAACTATGGAATACACTACCAAAAGCTGTGAAAACCACATATGACCACTTAAACTTCAGGAAAGCATTAAAAACCAACCTGTTCAAAAAGGCATTCCCCCCGACCCAACATAACCATTTACACACTGCAACACAGCAAAACCAAAGATCGTATTGGACACTACACAATCTCTTCTCCTCGATCCCCATAATAATGGACACTATTCAACCTTCCTCTCCTCTATCCCCATTGTACCTACCCACATGTATCTATAATCGACTCTATCACCTTGTATTTGTTTTTCTACCGGACTAGGCAAATGCCTTTACAGTATTATGTAAGCCACATTGAGCCTGCAAATAGGTGGGAAAATGTGGGATACAAATGAAACAAATAAAATAAATAAATAAATAAATAAATAACGCCTGGAACTGAACAAAAACGGACCTAGGAAGATGGAGTTGGATTCTAGACCCCCAATAACATATGCAGAACTGTCTGACTGAACTGGCTGCCACATCAGGAATCCTACTCAAGGCAGCAGTGTGATGTGAATGTGTGGATTGAAGACCACATTGTATCTCGCAAATTTCCTCAATGGAGGCTGACATCAAGTAAGCTACCAACGTAGCAATGGCTCTGACATTGTGAATTATGACATGACACTCCAGAGTCAGCCCAACCTGGGCACAAGTGAAGGAGATGCAGTCTGCTAGCCAATTGGATAAAGTGCCTGGCGCCATCCTGTTAGGTTAAAAAAAAATAAAAAGCTGAGTGGACTGCTTATGGGCTTTAGTCTGCTTCAGATAGAAGGCCAAGACTCGCTTGCAGTCCAAGGTGTACAGTGTGTCTTCACCAGGAGGGGTATGAGGGTTTGGAAAGAACGTTGGTAGGACAATTGACTGATTAACATGGAACTCTGACACAACGCTTGTCAAGTTATTTTTTGTGACAGATATTTAAACGCTCCATCAGTCGATACGTAACTGAGCACTCATCGATTGATGTTTACAATTTTGTAGACCCCTGAGGAAGGTGTTTTAGCCGAAACACGGACCGTGTTAGGTCATAATAAAGGTTCTGTGGAGACTGATCATTTGACTTTGGGTTCTTTCCACCCTATTGCTGTTGTACTTTGCATACTTGACAATGACCCTAGTAACTCCTAGCACCTTTCTTTGATGTGCACTTTACCAGCCAATCATCCAGGTAGGGAATACCAGTCTGCTTAGTGACACTGCAACTACTGTGAGGCATTTGGTGAAGATTTTGGGAGCAGAATCAAGGTCAAAAGACAGGACACAATACTGGTGATGGTTTTCTACTCAAAATCTGAAATATATCCTGTGACTGGGGCATATGTGTATGTTAGTGTAAGCATCCTTTAAGCCCAGAGAACAGTCAATCATTTGCCTGAATCATGGAATGCAGAGTGCCCAGGGAAACCAACTTTTCTTTGACCAGATAATGGACCTTAGATCTAGGACAGGATGAAATCCCCCTGTTTTTTGGATATGAGGAAGTATTTGGAATAAAAATCCCTTCCCATCTTCCTCTGGTGACATGGGCTCAATGCATTGGCCTGAAGGGAACAGAGCTCCTCTGCACGATGTCCTGGGGCTGAGAGCTGAACCATGATGCTCTCAGTGAGCAATTTGGAGGGAGTTCTCACCAATGAAGGGTGTAGCTGTCAGGCTTCTCACGGAAGCACAGGGTTTGTGAGCCCTTAGACCACTGCCGTGGAGCGGCAGTGGTAGGCAAAACCACCCCCAAACCAGAGACACAGCAAAACAGGACTGGAACCCCGGACTGGAGTTGCAGCAGAGGCAAACAAGCTGGAACAGGCAGAGCAGGAACAGCTAGACTTCACCTGCGCTTGACCGCCGTTCTCCAGGAGTTGAGTCCCTGGGTGCAGGCGGCCAGCAGAACTTACAGGACGGGGCAGGAACTGGATACCAACAGGAAACACACAAAAGAGTCAGGACTAAAAGCTGCCAGGCAACAACTAAGACAGAAACACAGACAGGTGACAGTCAGGACTGAAAGCTGCCAAGCAGCCACTGAGAAAGAAACACAGACACAAGACAAGGAAATGCAGACCAGAAACAAGACTAGGAACTAAGCAATAAAACCAAAGCTAACTACACACAAACAAACTAGAACCAGACAAGGAACTCAGACTAGAACTGGACTAGGCAGAAATGCACAAAGCACACCCACATACCAGGGACCTTAGATGATGCAAAGGCAAACACAGAAATTTCCAGGTGGCTAATAAAGCCCATCAGCAGCTGAAGTTCAGCTGCAGGAATCACAAGGCAGCTACGGGTGCTGTTCAGGCACAAACAAGAAAAGCAAGTCTGACAGCCTGGAAGATCCGGACCGGACTGGGCTGAAGTCTGGAACGTGTGACAGTTCATAGCAGCCACCGGTTCTGGCCACCAAAGGGCGAGGTGAGCACAGACAAGGAAACAGTCACCATCGTGACAGTAGCCTCCTTAGACTATTTCAAGAACGCACCAGTCTGAGGTTACAAGGGGCCATTTTGCTTGAAAAAAATTCAGGCTCCCTCCTACTGGTAGGCCATCTGGGAGTGTCACTTGTATGGCAACTATACACAAGAGGAACCAGTCCAAAGCTTATTCCCTGGGGAGCTAGATGGGGCTTTTGGGCCTGCTGTTGCTGACGGCAGGGGTGGGGAGTAGGGCAGGCTGATGCCTAGCTACGGGATGGATGGTAGAAAAGGGAATGGCTGATGCCGGGCTATGAGGATGGATTAGGGGGTAGGGAAGGATGGGGGATAGGAAAGGGAAGGGCTGATGCCTAGCTACGGGGAAGATTAGATGGGGAGAGGGAAGGGAAGGGCTGATGCCAGGCTATGAGGATGGATTGGGGGGGGTAGGGAAGGGACGGGCTGATGCCAGGCTATGAGGATGGATGGATGAATGGATGGGGGATAGGAAAGGGAAAGGCTGATGCTGGGCTACAGGGAGGGATGGATGGGAGGGGGGGTAGCGAAAGGAAGAGGTGATGCCTAGCTACGGGGATGGTGCCCACCCATATTAGTTTTGGACCCACCCAAAATGTCAGGTCTGGCTACGCCACTGGCACCCAGGCTCACTCAAAACAACAAAGAAAGGTCAATTGGGCCTCGCAATGACGAGGACATAACAAAAATTGACCTAGAATGAGATTATAAAAATCATTTGAAATTAAATAAAGAAAAGGAAAACTCATTTGAGAAATTCCTTTTTCTCCTTCCCTTCTTTACTAACTGCTGCTTTTTGACAATTCTCCAAAAATGCCATTCAAAATTTAGAAAGATCACAACTTCTAGCCCCATTACATTTCACTTGTCTTTGAAAATGTCATATATCAATTTTGTTTGGTTTAAGAAAGTAGAAGATAGACTGACTTTCTTTCTTTATAGCTTCAGGTTTGTTGTACTGCCACTGAGAGCAGTGTTTGGTTGCGTGATATGTTCTACTGTGACTGATTTAAGAACCTTTTTATATTATAGGCTTCTACCAATCCTTTTTGTTTAGTTCAAATGTTAACCTTAGATTAAAAAATATTTTAATGAGGATTATCCATTGGGAATTGGGGAGAGAATCGGGGTGACTACCTTACCCTCCCCCCTCCAGGGATCTTCTTCCTACCTTTGTCTACTGCTGGCTTCAATATGAAGTATGAACCACATAGTGCCTTTGGGCCCCCAAGGTTGGATATCCTGATTGGGCTGGACTTTAAATTGTTTTAGATTCTCAATGTACTGCCTTTCGGCAGCTAGCACAGAGGTTTACAATACAATAAAAAACAAATTGTAAAATTGGATTCTTACAACAAATTACTTTCTTATGTATTATTCTTGGTTATGTATCCAATACTGTTTATTATAAGCCACATTGAACTCAAACTTGTTTGAGATGATGTGGGATATAAATGTCATAAATAAATAAATAAATAATCTAACTGAGAGTGCAGCCTGGAACAGAATAAAAATGGGCCTGGGGGGGGTGGAGTTGGATTCTAAACCCCGAACAGATTCTGCAGCACCGACTGCCCAAACCGACTGTCGCTTCGGGTATCCTGCTGAACGCAGTAATGAGATGTGAATGTGTGGATAGATCACCACGTCGCAGCCTTGCAAATCTCTTCTATAGAGGCTGACTTCAAGTGAGCCACCGACGCTGCCATGGCTCGAACACTATGAGCCGTGACATGACCCTCAAGAGTCAGCCCAGCTTGGGCATTAATGAAGGAAATGCAATCTGCTAACCAATTGGAAATGGTGCGTTTCCCGACAGCGACTCCCCTTTTGTTGGGATCAAAAGAAACAAACATTTGGGCGGACTGTCTGAAGGAGCTTGTCCGCATCATGTAAAAGGCCAATGCTCTCTTGCAGTCCAAGGTGTGCAACTGACGTTCAGCAGGGCAGGTATGAGGACGGGGAAAAAATGGTAAAATTATGTATCATACCTGATAATTTTCTTTCCATTAATCATAGCTGATCAATCCATAGACTGGTGGGTTGTGTCCATCTACCAGCAGGTGGAGATAGAGAGCAAACTTTTGCCTCCCTATATGTGGTCATGTGCTGCCGGAAACTCCTCAGTATGTCGATATCAAAGCTCCATCCGCAGGTCTCAGCACTTAAGAGAATTACACCCACAAAAGGACACTCTGCCCAGCTCACCACCGCCGAAACGGGGGAGGGGAATTAACCCAGCTCATCCCCACACAAGTGGGGGAGGGGAATCCGTCCAGCTCATCCCCGCGGAGCGGGGGAGGGACACCACCCCGCCGATGCGGGGGGATCTGGCTTATCCTGCAACCGCGGGAGGAGCTGACTGACCCTAACACCGCCGAAGCGGGAGGGGTACAAAGCTGCCCTACAGCCGCACGAAGCGGGAGGGAGTGCCGGCAGAATTTAAGTCTCAATCCAGCCCCGTAAAACGGAGGGGAGAGGAATGCAGCAGCTCACTGTAACACAAACTCGTCTCAACTCTTGAAGAATCCAAGTGAAAAAACTTGAACACGAAGTCCTCCTGAAGTAACTGAAGACTAAACTTGAACCTAAAATTCAACCAGAATATAAACAGTACAGATATCTGGGAGGGGCTATGGATTGATCAGCTATGATTAATGGAAAGAAAATTATCAGGTATGATACATAATTTTACCTTCCATATCATCATGCTGATCAATCCATAGACTGGTGGGATGTACCGAAGCAGTACTCACCCAGGGCGGGACATTGAAATCCCTGACCGCAACACTGAAGCTCCAAACCGGGCCTCCGCACGTGCCGCCACAGTCAAGCGGTAATGCTTGGAGAATGTATGGGCCGATGCCCAAGTTGCCGCCTTGCATATCTCTTCCAAGGAGACGGACCCGGCCTCTGCCATCGAGGCCGCCTGAGCTCTAGTGGAGTGAGTCTTCAGCTGGATAGGCGGCACCTTCCCTGCGGCCACATAAGCCGCTGCAATGGCTTCCTTGACCCATCTTGCCACTGTAGGCTTAGCAGCCTGCAGACCCTTACGAGGACCTGCAAACAGGACAAACAGATGATCCGATTTCCGGAAATCATTGGTCACTTCCAAGTATCTGATGATGACTCGTCTCACATCCAGATATTTAAGAGCAGAGTATTCCTCTGGGTAGTCCTCCCTACGAAAGGAAGGGAGACAGAGCTGCTGATTCACATGGAAGCGAGAAACAATCTTGGGCAGGAAGGAAGGCACTGTGCGAATAGTCACTCCTGCCTCAGTGAACTGCAGAAAAGGCTCTCGACATGAGAGTGCCTGGAGCTCGGAAACTCTTCTGGCTGAAGTGATAGCCACCAAAAAGACTGCTTTCAATGTCAGGTCTTTCAGAGATGCCCTCGACAAGGGTTCAAAAGGCGGCTTCTGTAATGCTCTTAGCACCAGGTTGAGATTCCACGCAGGCACCACCGAGTGCAGAGGAGGGCGCAGGTGATTAACTCCCTTGAGAAAACGCACCACATCTGGCTGCAAAGCCAGGGAAGCACCCTTCAGGCGGCCCCTGAAGCAAGCCAGGGCCGCTACCTGGACTTTAAGGGAACTGAGCGACAGGCCTTTCTCCAGACCTTCTTGCAGGAATGCCAACACTGAAGAAATTGGAGCAGTGAATGGAGAAAATGAGCCTGCTTCACACCACGCTGCAAAGGTATGCCAAACCCTGGCGTAAGCAGTAGAAGTAGAGCGCTTCCTCGCTCTCAGCATAGTGGCGATGACCTTGTCTGAGAAGCCCTTCTTCCTCAGACGCTGCCGCTCAATAGCCAGGCCGTAAGATCAAAGGGGGAGGGATCCTCCATCACCACGGGACCCTGATGAAACAGACCCTGCTCCACTGGCAGCCGCAGAGGATCGTCGACTGAGAGCCTGATCAAGTCCGCATACCAGGGACGTCTGGGCCAATCCGGACCCACCAGGATTATCCGGCCCGGATGCTTTGCCACCCGGTCTAGCACCCTGCCCAACATGGGTCAGGGCGGGAACACAGAGAAGCTCTTGTGTCGGCCACTGTTGGAGAAGAGCATCTACTCCCATGGATCGAGGGTCCCGTCCTCTGCTGAAAAAGCGCGGCACTTGGCAATTGGCCGATGACGCCATCACATCTAGGCTCGGCTGGCCCCAGCGCTTCGTGATGTCCAAGAACGCCTGAGCAGATAGCTGCCACTCTCTGGGCTCCAAGGTATGGCGACTGAGAAAGTCCGCCTTGACATTCATGACTCCGGCAATGTGGGCCGCTGACAGCTGTTCCAGGTTCGCTTCCGCCCACTGGCATAGATTCATGGCCTCCTTGGCTAGAGGGGCGCTCTTGGTACCTCCCTGGCGGTTGACATAGGCCACAGCCGTGGCATTGTCCGACAGGACCCGTACAGGCTTCATCGCCAGTACCGGGATGAACTCCAAAAGCGCCAACCGAATGGCTCTGAGTTCCAGGAGGTTGATAGACTACTTTGCCTCTGCAGGAGACCAGAGCCCCTGCGCTGTCCTTCCCAAGCAGTGGGCTCCCCAGCCCGACAAAGAGGCGTCCGTCGTGACGACAATCCACTCCGGGGTCACCAGAGGCATTCCTGCAGACAACTTGACTGTCTGCGTCCACCAGCTCAGCGCCTTGCGCACTGCTGGGTCCAAGGGAAGGCGCACAGCATAATCCTCCGACATCGGAGTCCAGCGCTGCAGCAGAGAGTGTTGTAGTGGTCTCATATGAGCCCTGGCCCAGGGCACTACTTCCATCGTGGCCGTCATAGAGCCCAACAGCTGCACATAGTCCCAAGCCCGAAGAGGAGAGGCTACTAGGAACTGGTCCACCTGAGCCTGAAGCTTGACAATCCGATTGTCTGGCAGGAACACTCTGCCCACTTGGGTGTCGAATCGAACTCCCAGGTACTCCAGGGACTGAGTCGGGCGCAGCTGGCTTTTCTCCCAGTTGATGATCCACCCCAGGGAGCTCAAAAGAGCAACCACCCGGTTCACAGCTTTGCCGCACTCTGCATAAGAGGGGGCTCGGATCAACCAGTCGTCCAGATAAGGATGGACTTGTACTCCTTCCTTCCTCAGGAAGGCCGCGATGACCACCATTACTTTGGAGAAGGTCCGCGGAGCAGTAGCCAACCCGAACGGGAGGGCTCTGAACTGGAAGTGTCGGCCCAGGACTGCAAAACGCAGAAAGCGTTGATGAGGAGGCCAGATGGGAATATGCAAGTACGCTTCCTTGATGTCCAAGGATGCCAGGTACTCCCCTGCCTTCACTGCCGCTATAACAGAGCGGAGAGTCTCCATGCGAAAGTGCCGAACTTTCAAGGCCCGATTGACCCCTTTGAGGTCGAGGATAGGCCGGACAGAACCTCCTTTCTTTGGTACCACAAAGTAAATGGAGTAACGCCCCTTGCCAAGCTGATTTTCTGGCACCGGAACGACCGCACCCAGGCGGATCAGGTTGTCCAAGGTCTGCTGCACTGCCACAGCTCTGACCGGAGACTTGCAGGGAGAGAGTACAAACCCGTCTCTTAAGGGTCGGCAGAACTCTAGCTTGTAGCCGTCTCTGATGACTTCCAGCACCCAAGCGTCTGAAGTTATTGTGGTCCACTCGCCCAGAAACGAGGACAGCCGTCCTCCAATCTGCACTGGAGCGTGGACCAAGGCTCCGTCATTGGGTCCGAGACCCTGGGGGAGGACCGGAGGGAGCACCTCCGGGACGGCGGTCTCTGCGAAAGGAATGCTGCTTGGGGGAGAAGTTCCTCTTGTAGGAAGAGGGGGCAGAGGAGCCCGACCTGCCCGGGCGGTACCGACGGACTTCCTGAAACCGTCCTCTGGAGGTACCGGGGCGAGTATTAGCCCGAGCCCTGACCTCTGGTAACTTCTTGCCCTTAGACGTGCCGAGATCGGTCACGATTTTGTCCAGCTCGACCCCAAAGAGCAGCTTGCCTTTAAAAGGCAATCTAGCCAGGCGGGATTTAGAGGCGTGGTCAGCAGACCAATGCTTCAGCCAAAGCCACCGCCGCGCAGAGATTGTCTGAGCCATGCCTTTCGCTGAGGCCCTCAAGACATCATACAGCAAGTCTGCCAAATAGGCTAAGCCCGATTCCAGGGCCGGCCAATCAGCCCTCAAGGAATGATCCGAGGGGGAAGCCCGCTGCACCATAGTCAGGCACGCCCTGGCCACATAGGAGCCGCAAACTGAGGCCTGCAAACTTAAAGCAGCCGCCTCAAAGGACGACCTTAAGGCCGCCTCCAATCTTCTGTCTTGGGCGTCCTTTAGGGCCGTGCCACCTTCCACCGGCTATGCTGTTTTCTTAGTCACCGCAGTGATTAAAGAATCCACGGTAGGCCACAGATAGGCCTCACGTTCACTTTCAGGCAAAGGATAGAGGCGGGACATAGCCCTAGCCACTTTAAGGCTCGCTTCCGGGACATCCCATTGAGCCGAAATTAAGGTGTGCATGGCATCATGCACGTGGAAGGTTCTAGGCGGGCGCTTCGTCCCCAGCATAATGGCAGAGCCAACAGGGGCTGAGGGAGAGACGTCCTCCGGAGAGGAAATCTTCAAAATGCCCATGGCCTGCACTAACAGGTTGGGCAAATCCTCTGAGCTAAAGAGCCGCGCTGCAGAGGGGTCATCCGCTCCATCCGAGCGGGGATCCGTCTCCTCCAAGGAATCCGCAAAGGACCGTTGGGAGAACTCAGATACGCTGCCCTCATCTACATCGGAGGAGACAAAATCCTCCAAGGCCTGGGAATCAACCCGAGGGCGTTTACCTCCGGGGGCCTCAACCTCTTTACCAGACGAGGGAGCAGGGGCAGCGTTTTGCATAAGGAAGGCCTGATGCAGCAGCAAAACAAACTCGGGGGAGAAACCCCCCAGACTGTGCACTTCCGCAGCCTGGGCTACAGCCCTAGACGCACCCTCAACCAGCGCTCGCAAGAGCGGGGGAGATACATGCTGCGCATACAAGATGGCGTCCGGCGCGACACTCCGCAAAGGAGCCGCGCGGGAAGAACTGCGCTTAACTTTAGCCGCTTTTGTGCTGTCGCCCAAATTAAGGGTGTTCATGGCATTAATGTCTCCTACCTCAAGGGCGGCCCAAGAAGAAGCCGTCCGAGCCGCGTAGCCGGCCAAGATGGCGGAGGCGAGCAGCGGGGGATGGGCGTTTATGGCAGGAAAAACCGCCACACCGGAGGAAGGACCGGGACACTCATCGGTCACGAAACTGTCACCCAACAAGGGCGAATCAGACTTCAAGACCCCCGCATCCCCTCTAGAAGCGCCCAAGCGATCCGGGGAGCGACTCTTTGCGCCCTCGCCCTCCGACGCCATAGGCCACGTGGAGATCAATCGGGGAACCCCCTGCCCGCTATAAAAAGGTAAAAATTACCTGCTTTCCGCTCCGAGCTGTAACGACCTGGTGTCCCAGTGAGTAGCTGCAATAAACGTTTAAATAAACGTCGAAATAAACGCCTTTAAGGACGTTCTAAATTTTTTTTTTTTTTTAAACGGAGCCAGCGGGAGGGGGGAGAAAAGGAGGGACCTGGCACCACCAGGTTTGCACTTGCTCAAGAAGAGCCCTCAACCCCAGGCACTCAACAAAACCTAAAAATTAGGCTTGGAGGCCTAGCCAGAGCTGCTGCTGTGTGTGACCACCACCTGCTGAGATAGAGAACATACTGGGGAGTTTCCGGCAGCACATGACCACATATAGGGAGGCAAAAGTTTGCTCTCTATCTCCACCTGCTGGTAGATGGACACAACCCACCAGTCTATGGATTGATCAGCATGATGATATGGAAGTTGGCAAGATAATTGACTGGTTCAGATGGAACTCCGACACCACCTTTGGCAAGAACTTAGGGTGCGTGAGGAGGACTACTCTGTTGTGATGAAACCTGAGATAAGCAGCATGAACTACCAACGCTTGAAGCTCACTGACTCTACGAGCTGAAGTAACCGCCACCAAGAAAATGACCTTCCAGGTCATGTACTTCAGATGGCAGGAACTCAGTGGCTCAAAAGGAGGCTTCATCAGCTGGGTGAGAACGACGTTGAGATCCCATGACACTGGTGGAGGTTTGACAGGGAGCTTTGACAAAAGCAAACCTCTCATGAAGCGAACAACTAAAGGCTGTCCAGATACAATCATTAGTACTTAGTCACCTAGACTACTGCAACTCACTCTACGCTGGTTGCAAAGAGCAAATACTCAAAAAACTTCAGACAGCCCAGAACACAGCAGCCAGACTCATATTTGGAAAACCAAAATACTAAAGTGCAAATCCCCTACGAGAGAAACTACACTGGTTACCACTCAGAGAACGCATCACGTTCAAAGTATCTACCCTAGTACATAAGATCATCCTCAGTGAGGCCCCAGCCTACATGTCAGACCTTATTGACCTACCACCCAGGAATGCCAAAAGATCATCTTGCACCAGTGGCGTAGCAAGGGCGGGGCGGTGGGGGCGGTCCACCCCGGGTGTCATCTGGTGGGGGGGGTGCTCCGCTCCCGCTGCTCCGCCTTAAAAAAAATTTTTTCGAAGTGCCGGAGAGTGGCAGGCAGCGCCTCGCGTCTGCCCTGCTAGTAAAGAAGATCTCGCTGATGTCGTCGCCCTTCCCACATTGAGTCCCGCCCCCCTCTGAGGCAACTTCCTATTACCACGAGGGCGGGCGGGACTCAGTGTGGGAAGGACGACGACGTCGACGAGATCTTCTTTACTAGGAGGGCAGACGCGAGGCACGCTGCCTGCCACTCTCCAGCGCTTCGAAAAAATTTTTTTAAGGCAGGACAGGGTAGGAGCAGCAGGAGAACGGATCTCAGCTGTCGGGTGGGGGGGGACTCAGAGGGGAGAAGGGGCTTGGGGAGGGGTGGGGAGCTCAGAGGGGTGCTTAAAGGGGATTAGGGAGGGTGGGGGAGCTCAGAGAGGAGAGAAGGGGATTGGGGAAGGGTGGGGGAGCTCAGAGAGGGGAGAAAGGGATTGGGGAAGGGTGGGGGAGCTCAGAGGGGTGCTTAAAGGGGATTAGGGAGGGTGGGAGAGAATCAAGGAGGGGAGGGGGGGAGGGGAGTGCTCAGATGGGAGAAGGGGTCTGAAGCTGGAACTGGGGTCTGACAAGGGGGCAGGAGGGAAAATGGGTCCATGCCTGGGGCAGGTGGGAGAATGGGTCTGGGGCTGAAAAGGGGGGATGCAAGGCATGTGGTGGATGAAGGGGGCTGAAACTGTGGGGACTAGGGGCTTTAAAGGGGATAGGGAGAACTGGCTGGGGCTGAAGCTCGGGACTGATGGGAGAAAAGGGCTGGGGACTGGTGGGATAGTGGGGCTGAAAAGGGGGGCAGGTGGGAGATGTGGGCTGGGGCTGGAACTAAGGGCAGGTGGAATAAGGGGGCTAGAACTGGGGGCTGAAAAGAGGGGATAGAAGGCGGGAGCATGAGGGAGGGCAGACCCTGGATGGATGGTAGAGGGACGGCAGACGGATTGAAGGGGCAGAGAGAAAGGGCAGATGGTGGGTGGAAGGGGAGAGAGAAAGAGGGCAGACTCAGGCAAATGGTGGATGGAAGGGGCAGAGATAGAGGGCAGATGTTGATGGAAGGGGGAGAGAGAGATGGCAGACTGGGGCAGATGGTGCATGGAAGGGGCAGAAGTGGATGGAAGGCAGAGAGGGCAGACAGTGGATGGAAGGGGCAGAGAGAGAGGGCAGACACTGGATGGAAGGGGCTGAGAGAGAGGGCAGACACTGGATGGCAGAGAGAGCACGAAGACAGATGCTGGATAGAAGGAAGTGAAAAGATGAGGAAAGCAGAAACCAAGGACAACGAACTGTAAATATATATTTTTATTTTTTTGCTTTAGGATAAAGTAGTATTGTAGCTGTGTTAATAAATGTTTATAATAGAACATGTAAATAAGGTAATCTTTTTATTGGACTAATTTTAATACATTTTACTTTCGGAGAACAAAACCCCCTTCCTCAGGTCAGGATAGGACACTGTAACAGTACTATACTGAATTGACCTGAGCAAGGAGGTTTTGGCCTCTGAAAGCTAAATGTATTAGTCCAATAAAATGATATTATTTGTTTTATTTCTATTTGTTAATTTGTAAAGTGGTGATTGGTATTTGTTAGTTTTTTCAAATTCACATCTGCTGTCTTTATATTTTGCACAGTACTAGAGGCCATTTTCTGTTTCTGTGGTGTTACATTGTATGCAGAGTCTGGCATCGGGGGTTCAGTTTAATTTTTGTCTAAATGGAAATTTTATGATTACTTATTCTATAGTGGATTAGGGTGTAACTGTATTTGTGAAAAAGAGATGGCTTTCGGTTGGCATTGACTGTGCAGGATCGACGATCTGTACTAATCTGTTTTCGTTTTACAATAGGTGAATTGATGTTCTAGTGGTCACTGTAGTGTTTAAGATGCTTTCCTTTTCCTTGTGTGACTTGTACAAATTACTGCTTATGGTATGGTAGAATTGCTGTATAGGTCCTGAGTGTTTTGTATGCTCGGTATGCCTAGTACTGGATTTCGGGGGGGGGGGGGGGGGGGGGGGGGGGAAGGGGGGGGTGTTAAAAAATGACCGGCCCCGGGTGTCAACTACCCTAGCTACGCCACTGTCTTGCACATTCCTTAATCTTCATTTCCCCAACTACAAAGGCCTAAAATATAAACCAATGCACACATCAACCTTTTCCTATATGAGCATGCAATTCTGGAATGCATTGCCACGTAACCTAAAGGCGACCTATGAACTGACCAACTTCCGCAAATAGCTGAAGACCCATCTTTTTTATCTCTTATGGAGTTGGTCTTAAGACCAGACTCTGACAAGTGTAGAAGGTACTCAAGCAGGGTCTGTGTAGGACAACAGCGAGGATCTAGGGCCTTGCTGTCACACTAGATGGCAAACTTCCTCCATTTGAAAAAGTAACACCTCTTCGTGGAATCTTTCCTGGAAGCAAGCAAAACCCGGGAGACACCCTCAGAAAGACCCAAGGAAGTGAATTCTACGCTCTCAACATCCAGGCCGTGACAGCCAGAGACTGGAGGTTGGGATGCAGAAGCGCCCCCTCGTTCTGAGTTATGAGGGTTGGAAAACAGCCCAATCTCCACAGTTCTTCGGAGGACAAGTCCAGAAGAAGGGGGAACCAAATCTGGCACGGCCAGAAGGGAGCAATCAGAATCATGATTCCGAGGTCTAGCTTGAGTTTCAGCAAAGTCTTCCCCACCAGAGGTATGGGAGGATATGCATACAGAAGGCCCTTTCCCCAATGAAGGAGAAAGGCATCCGACAATAGTCTGTCGTGGGCCTGAAGTCTGGAACAGAACTGAGGAACCTTGTGATTGATCTGAGTGGCAAAAAGATCCACAGAGGGGGTGCCCCACTCTCGGAAGATCTTGCGTACCACGCCCAATTTGAGCAACCACTTGTGAGGTTGCATAATCCTGCTCAATCTGTCGGCCAGACTGTTGTTTACACCTGCCAGATACGTGGCTTGGAGAAACATGCCGTGACAGCGAGCCCAAACCCACATCTGGACGGCTTCCCGACAAAGGGGGCAAGATCCGGTGCCCCCCTGCTTGTTGATGTAGTATATCACAACCTGTCTGTCTGAATTTGGATGATTTGATTGGACTGCCGATCTCTGAAAGGCTTTAGAGCGTTCCAGACCACTCGCAACTCCAGGAGGTTAATCTGAAGATCTTTTTCCTGGAGGGACCAAGCTCCCTGAGTGTGAAGGCCATCGACATGAGCTCCGCACCCCAGGAGGGATGCATCCATTGTCAGCACTTTTTGTGGCTGAGGAATTTGAAAAGGACGTCCCAAGACCAAATTGGGTCAAATTGTCCACCACTGAAGAGAACTGTGAAAATCGGTGGACAGCTGGGTGGACAGCTGGATTGCATTATCTAGATCCCCCGCAGCTTGAGACCACTGGAAAGCTAGGGTCCATTGAGCTGATCTCATATGAAGACAAGCCATGGGAGTCACATGAACTGTGGAGGCCATATGGCCTAGGAGTCTCAACATCTGCTGAGCTGTGATCCGCTGAGACGCTCTGGCCATGCAAACTAGAGACAGAAGATTGTCTGCTCTCGCCTCGGGAAGATAGGCACAAGCCATCTGTGAGTCCAGCAGAGCTCCTATGAATTTCAGTTTCTGAACAGGGAAAAGATGGGGTAATTTATCACAAACCCGAGCAGCTCCAGCAGTTGAATACTCATCTGCATGGACTGCAGAGCTACTGCCTCTGAGGTGTTCTTCACCAGCCAATCGTCGAGATAAGGGAACACATGCACTCCCTGTCTGCGTAGCGATGCTGTGACAACTGCCAAGCACTTTGTAAAGACTCTGGGCGCAGATGCTAGGCCAAAGGGCAGTACACAGTACTGAAAGTGCTGCCCTCCCAGATGAAATCAAAGATACTTCCTGTGAGCTGGGAGTATCGAGATGTGGGTGTAAGCATCCTTTAAGTCCAGAGAGCATAGCCAATCGTTTTCCTGAATCATGGGAAGAAGGGTGCCCAGGGAAACTATCCTGAACTTTTCTTGGACTAGGAATTTGTTCAGGGCCCTTAGGTCTAGGATGGGACGCATCCCCCCTGTTTTCTTTCGCACAAGGAAGTACCTGGAATAGAATCCCAGCCCTTCTTCCACTGGTGGAACGGGCTCGACCGCACTGGCGCTGAGAAGGGTGGAGAGTTCCTCTGCAAGTACCTGCTTGTGCTGGAAGCTGAAGGATTGCACTCCCAGTGTGCAATTTGGTGGTCTGGATATCAAATTGAGAGAGTATCCTAACCAGACTATTTGAAGAACCCACCGATCGGAGGTTATAAGAGGCCACCTTTGGTGAAAAAATTTTAACCTCCCTCCGACCGGTAAGTTGTCCGTTACGGACACTTTTACAGTGGCTATGCTCAACTGGAGCCAGTCAAAAGCCCGTCCCTTGCTTTTGCTGGGGAGCCACAGGGGCCTGCCTTGGTGCACGCTGTTGACGTGAACGAGCACGCTGTGGATGAGCCTGTCAAGAAGGAGGATTGTACCTACGCTGGATATAGGCTTAGGGAGCATTCTTCCTTCCCCAGAAAAATCGTCTACCTGATGAGGTAGTAGCAGAAGGCGCCCGGCGGGATTGTCCATAGCGGTTTCCTGCTGTGTGATTTGATCAACCACTTGCTCGACCCTCTCACCAAAAATGTTATCCCCCCAGCCATGAGTCTGCGCATCACTATATCTTGGGCAGCGGTTCTGGATGCAACATCAAAAGAATCATAAGCACCCCTGGACAGGAATTTACAACACGCCTTCTGCTGCCTGACCACCTCCTGAAAAGGCTTGGCCTGCTCCAGAGGGCGCTTATCAACCAAGTCCACCAGTTGCTTCACCGTGTTCCTCAAGTGAATGTTCATGTAGAGATGGTAAGATTGAATTTTGGCGACGAGCGTAGAGGCCTGATACGCTTTCCTCCCAAAAGAGTCCAGAGTTCTAGATTCTTTTCCCGGGGGCGCCGAGGCAAAGTCTCTAGAACTCCTGGCTCTCTTGAGAGCGGAATCCACAACCATAGAGTCGTGAGGTAACTGCGACTTCATCAGCTCAGGTTCTCCGTGAATATGATATTGTGACTTAGCTTTCTTGGGAATGGTGGGATTACTTAATGGTTTCATCCAGTTTCGCATAAGTGTCTCCTTGAGCACATTATGCAAAGGAACGTGGATGACTCCTTAGGTGGTGAAGGATAGTCAAGGACCTCGAGCATCTCAGTCCTGGGCTTGTCCTCAGAAACCACTGGGAAGGGAATAGCCACAGACATTTCCCAGACAAATGAAGAGAAAGAAAGACTCTCCGGGGAAGAAAGCTTTCTTTCTGGTGAAGGAGTAGGATCAGAGCGAAGACCACAAGACTCCTCAGAAGAGAAATACCTGGGATCCTCCTGTTCATCCCACGAGGCATCCTCATCGGTATCGGACAGGAGTTCTTTGACTGCAGTCCGAAACCGAGCCTGTCTCGACGCCGAGGAACGATGCCAGTGGCAATGAAGCTCTCTCCATCAATGTTGACCTAGGTGGCACCGGCGTCGAGGACCTTACCAAAGGCATCGAGCCAACTGCCACTTCCACTGACGGTGTGGAGGGCGCAAGCACCCCCGGCACCGGAGCACACTGATGCAGCAACCCCTCCAGAAGGCCTGGAAGAATGGCTCGGATGTGCTAATCCAGAGTCGCCGTCGAGCAAGGCTGCGGTGTCAGTACAGGAATCGGCGACAGAATCTGTGGAGGTCGAGGAGGCGGCACCGGGCTGCCCGAAAACCGACACACCGACACCTCTTGAATGGAGTGCGAGCGTTCCTCCCGGCGTCGGCACTTCACGGGTGCCAAATCCTTCAACGCCCCGGAGCTCTCGGTACCGTGTTTGGATGGAGACCGATGACGGTGCTTCTTTGCCTTCACTCGATGCACGTCATGCAGACTCCTCTGTACTGACGAGGAGTTCGTGGAATGCATACACCTCCTCGGGGTCGGGTCCGAAACTGGTCGGTCCCATGGGGCCTCTACAGCAGGAGGCTTCGAGACAGGTGGAGACCCACTCGACGCCCCACTGCTCCCAGCGTGTGGTGGTCTCCGGACAGCCATTACCTGCGCTCCTGAAGTCGATGCCATCTCCGATGCCGATGCTGATGTCGATGCTGACGCCGAATAACCGGTCGAAGCTCCAAAAAGTTGGTCCTGAAGAGCTTTTCTTGACGCTTGTGTCCACTTTTGAAAGCTAAGACACAACTTACATGCGTCTGGGCGATGGTCGGGCCCAAGGCACTGAAGACACCACGCGTGGGGGTCGGTACCCGAGATCGACCGGTTGCACCGAGTACACTTCTTGAAGCCGCTGGGAGTCCTCAATGTCATGGATGGAAAAATAGCGGCGGCATGATCAAAGTTCACAATTGTGCCTGAAAGAAGAGCACAAAAAAGAGAAAACGCGTACACTTGGCCTAAGAGGGCCGCGGCAGAAGCGAAAGAAACTTCACAAGGGCAAAAAAACTAAAAAGGTAAAGGACTTTTTTTTTAAGTAACAGTATAAAGAGAAAACTAAACAGAGAAAAACGGAGAAAAACTCTGAAACGACGAAGGCTCGTTCCTAAGGCTGAGGAGAGATGACAAAAAAGCTGCCTCTCTTCACCGTGGAAAAAGGGGAACTAGCGGGGACAGGTGCCAGAAGGCTCTGGCAAAACTTTCTGGATTTTTGCTTTAGAAAAATTGCCGTTCCTGGGGCCACTGTGGACGTCGACCCACATGTGAGAACAAGCAGCCTGCTTGTCCTCGGAGAATAGGGTCTTATCTGAGAAATGGAGGATGCAGAAGAAGTGGGCCAAGACAATGACATGATGGTATCAGCAAGGAACATCCACAGGCTTCTCCTGAACCGCTTGGTTTCAAGGTCTGAAACATGCAGCCAGGCGAGTCTGCGCATGTCAACAGAGATGGGGTCGTTACGTTTTAAAAGTACTTAAGCAAAAAGTAAAAGTACTAGCGTCAAAAGTAGTGAAGTAAAAATAGAAAGTCTCAACTAAAAAAAAATACTCAAGTAAAAAAGTACAGCTCTTAAAATAACTTCTTTATTACAAAGTATTCTTTACAAGTTGGACCACAGAATCTAGTACGTTTTCAAGCAATACTGTATTGTTATTATGTACCTATCAACTTGTATCCAATCTATTGTACAACTTGTAATCTGTACAATAGAATAGAAACTTAATAAAGAAATTACAAATTTAAATTAATAGCACAGACAACCAGAAAAAACAGCACAAAGGGCTCCCAAGAATGGAACAAATATGCTTTATTAATGACCCGACATGGGCCGTATTTCGGCACCGCTGCGCCTTCATCAGGGGTCAGTTGTAGAACTGTTTAAGGTGGAGCTGCACCAGTATCAAACTGTGTGTCTAAATACATTTTTCACAAAAATGTTACGTGGCTAAAGGGAAACAGGAGCTGATTTTGCAAAGAAGAAAAGCCTTTTGAAAAGAAAATTAGTGCTTGTACCAAGTGTCATGTTCTGTATAAAAGTGCAGAAAAGTTGAGTCTCTATCAGAGATTTGTAAAATGCATTAGCTATGACAAACATGGGACAAAGGGAACCCAACATGTGAGTACAGTCAATATAAATGTGGGAACTAAAGCAAATGGTGACAGGGTGATAGAAAAGTCATGACTGCAAAAGTATCTGCCATAAACTGAGATTAAAACTTGACTTAAATCTTTTTAAACAGTATGTAGCACTAGTCTCATGAATAAACATCACTATCTAAAAGTGTACTAAAAAAAGAAACATGCATAAAATGAGAGGTACACTCAAGTTATATAATGAGCTTCACTGCTTACCAATCTATAATCACTTCAAGGCTTAACCAGTCAAGCTGTGTGCTTCTAATATAAAAGCGTCAATCCTACTTTCACTTTTAAAAAGGCATGAGTGTTGCAAAACCTCATTGTGGAACTTGATGCACCATACAACTGACAACCAGTGCAATTCAGCAAACTTGGACAACTCGGATACCATCTGTGTGGCTACCTTTTGAGCCACCTGCAAAACTCGAAGTGCAGAGGAAAGCAGCCCAAAATACAAAATCTATATATATAAAAGGCAACCCCAACGATCTGAAGCCTCCACGGAAGTTGAGGCGCCCGAGATATCCGGTGTGCCCTGGAGTGTCTGCACCGCCCTCGCGTCAAAACGTCATGACGTCGAGGGCGGAGCTATTGACACTCGAGGGCCAAAACGGCCCACAGCGAACAAGGCAAGTAGCTTCGAGGGACGGAGGGAGGGGGCCCCTTGCTAGCGCCCGTTTCATTCCGCTCAGAAACGGGCATTTTTTCCTAGTGTTATAATAATCCAGGTGAGGTAAAATCAGACTTATGAAAATGTTTCACACTTATAAGGTAATGGTAATGGTATTCTGATTTGAACATGAAAAATATTTTACGAATGGTTTCCCTCAGTTACTCATAAAAAGTCAAACAGTATCTAACTATACACCCAAATAATGCAATGTTTGCGAGATTCGAATAGCAACCTTATCTGCCAAACAGATGTCTGGACAAGCAGGCAAAAGAGAAGAAGTTACAAAGACTGTATCTTTTCAATGTTAAGAGAAAGAAGACGTACAGACAACCAGGTCTTAGTAGAAGTTAGAGTCAAAAATATATGTATATCTGTCACAGAAAACTTGACTGGAAAAAAATTGTAGATCTTCAACATAAATTTGACAGCTTACACCTGTCCGAGTTAATTTCTCCATAATAAGAAATTGTTGCTTTTGATATTAGGGATGATTCTTTGCCTAAACATATTTGTCAGGTTTTACTTTACCGCCCGCCAGGCATTTGGAATAATACAGAAAATGATGATAAAGAATTAATTTCTAATACTTGTGTTCACTTGGATAAAGTGTTGTTACTAGGTGATATAAATCTTCATCTAGACTCATTAAATGATTCCCACACCAAGAGTTTCACAGAATTCCTTGATCATTAGCAATTCTCCCTTTTCACTAGTGGTCCATCCCATATCAAATGCCACCAATTAGATCTCCTAGCATTCACTGACTGACTGTACTAACCTCTTCATCACTTATCCAACGTGGGCTCCTGCTCCTTGGTCTGATCATTTTTAGTTAACTTTGATACTTAATTGGAAAGAACACAGAGCAGTAAATGTACCGGCAACTAGCAGAACTCTCTGCACAACTAGGGACAGAGTTAGTGCTAGTGAATTTTGGTTGATTAATACCGTTCGATCATTTATCGTCAACTACCTTCTCTAATTTCTTTCAATTTTGGGATGACATAAGTAGGGCAATACTGGATAGAATAGCTCCTGAGAAAACAAAACTGAGGTCTACCAAAAAACTATCCCCTTGATTTACAGAGGAGCTTCTAGAGGCAAAGAGAAAAATCTGGCAGAGAGACAATCCTGGCCAAGTCTAGAACTGAGGAAAATTGGTCCTCCTGGAGAAAATATGTAAGGAATACAAGCTTGCAATTAAGAAAGCTAAAGCTTCTTACTACGAAGCACATTGGTGGTCTCAAAATTAGCATTAGAAAGCTCTACTCCTTAGTTAATTCCATGCTAAATACTCATTCAGTAGCTGTAATCAATGTACCTATCCCAACTGCAGACCAACTTGCAAGTTATTATTAAAATCAGAAATAAGCTAAATGTTAGTAATATTGCCTTAGCTGACCAACTTAGTTCTTTGAATATTTCTTCCCTAGGTTCACCTATAGGGTTTGGTCTTCCTTCTCTACCAGCTGTTAGTAAAGAAGCTTAGCCGGTGGTGGGAGGCAGAGCTGGTGGTTGGGAGGTGGGGATAGTACTGGGCAGACTTATACGGTCTGTGCCAGAGCCGGTGGAGGGAGGCGGGGCGGGGATAGTGCTGGGCAGACTTATACAGTCTGTGCCCTGAAAAAGACAGGTACAAATCAAGGTAAGGTATACACAAAAATGGCACATGTGAGTTTATCTTGTTGGGCAGACTGGATGGGCCGTGCAGGTCTTTTTCTGCCGTCATCTACTATGTTACTATGTCAGTATACGGATTAATAGAATAACACCTGACATTGTATGCAGTCTAAAGTTCTCATCTCTCTCCAAAGATACTACAAAAGATTCTGAGAAAGAACTGGTACATGTTGAAAGGACATTAATGTTTTAGGAACAAAAAGTTAGCAGTTGCATACACATGTGGTAGGAACATCAAGAGATGGTTGCTTCATCTTTCCTGTCCATTGCAAGAGTACCACACTGGAATTGAGTGACCACTCGTGAGGTTGCATTATCCTGCTCAATCTGTCGGCCAGACTGTTGTTTACGCCTGCCAGATACGTGGCTTGAAGAAACATGCCATACTGGCGAGCCCAAAGCCACATTCTGACGGCCTCCTGACACAGGGGGCGAGATCCGGTGCCCCCCTGCTTGTTGATGCAGTACATGGCAACCTGATTGTCTGTCTGAATTTGAATAATTTGATGGGACAGCCGATCTCTGAAGGCCTTTAGAGTGTTCCAGACCGCTCGTAACTCCAGGAGGTTAATCTGTAAACCTTTCTCCTGAAGGGACCAACTCCCTTGGGTGTTAAGTCCATCGACATGAGCTCCCCACCCCAGGAGAGACGCATCCGTCGTCAGCACCTTTTGAGGCTGAGGAATTTGGAAAGGATGTCCCAGAGTCAAATTGGACCGAATTGTCTACCAATGGAGGGACTGAAGAAAACTCGTGGACAGCAGGACTACGTCCTCTAGGTCCCCAGCAGCTTGGTACCACTGAGACGCTAGGGTCTATTGAGCTGATCTCATGTGGAGGCGGGCCATAGGAGTCACATGCACTGTAGAGGCCATGTGGCCAAGCAATCTCAACATCTGCTGAGCTGTGATCTGCTGAGACGCTCGTACCCAAGAAACAAGGGACAGAAGATTGTCAGCCCTCGCTTCTGGGAGGTAGGCACGACTTGTCTGAGAATCCAGCAGAGCCCCTATGAATTTGAGTTTCTGAACAGGAAGAAGGTGGGACTTTGGATAATTTATCACAAACCCTAGTAGCTCCAGGAGTCGAATAGTCATCTGCATGGACTGTAGAGCTCCTGCCTCGGAGGTGTTCTTCACCAGCCAATCGTCTAGGTAAGGGAACACGTGCACTCCCAGTCTGCGTAGAGACGCCGCTACTACAGCCAGGCACTTTGTGAACACCCTGGACGCAGAAGCGAGACCAAAGGGCAGCACACAATACTGAAAGTGCCGTGTTCCCAGACGGAATTGAAGATACTGTCTGTGGGCTGGCAGTATCGGGATATGAGTGTGTAAGCATCCTTTAAGTCCAGAGAGCATAGCCAATCGTTTTCCTGAATCATGGGAAGAAGGGTGCCCAGGGAAAGCATCCTGAACTTTTCTCGGACCAGATATTTGTTCAAGGCCCTTAGGTCTAGGATGGGACGCATCCCCCCTGTTTTCTTTTCCACAAGGAAGTACCTGGAATAGAATCCCAGCCCTTCTTGCCCTGGTGGAACGGGCTCGACTGCACTGGCGCTGAGAAGGGCGGAGAGTTCCTCTGCAAGTACCTGCTTGTGCTGGAAGCTGAAGGACTGAGCTCCCGGTGGACAATTTGGAGGTTTTGTGATCAAATTGAGGGAGTATCCCAGCCGGGCTATTTGAAGAACCCACTGGTCGGAGGTTATGAGAGGCCACCTTTGTTGAAAAAATTTTAACCTCCCCCCAACCGGCAGATCGTCCGGCACAGACACTTTGATTCCGGCTATGCTCTGCTGGAGCCAGTCAAAAGCCCGTCCCTTGCTTTTGCTGGGGAGCCACAGTGGCCTGTTGAGGCGCACGTTGTTGACGAGAACGAGTGCGCTGGGGCTTGGCCTGGGCAGCAGGCTGGCGAGAGGGAGGATTGTACCTACGCCTATTAGAAGAATAGGTAACAGTCCTTCGTCCACCATAAAAACGTCTACCAGTTGAGGTAGATGCTGAAGGCGCCCGGCGGGAGAATTTGTCGAATGCGGTGTCCCGCTGGTGGAGCTGCTCTACCACCTGTTCGACTTTTTCACCAAAAATATTATCCCCCTGGCAAGGAGAATTCGCAGTCCGCTGGTGAATCCTATTCTCTAGGTCGAAGGCACGCAGCCATGAGAGTCTGCGCATCACCACATCTTGAGCAGCGGCCCTGGACGCGACATCAAAAGTATCGTAAACACCCCTGGCCAGGAATTTACGACACGCCTTCAGCTGCCTGACCACCTGCTGAAAAGGCTTGGCTTGCTCAGAAGGGAGCTTATCCACCAAGTCCGCCAACTGCCGCACATTGTTCCGCATATGAATGCTCGTGTAGAGCTGGTAAAATTGGATTTTGGCCATGAGCATTGAGGAATGGTAGGCCTTCCTCCCAAAAGAATCCAAGGTTTTAGAGTCTCTGCCCGGGGGCGCCCAAGCATTCTCTCTAGAACTCTTGACCTTCTTAAGGTTACGGAGGATGAGCCAAGGGCTGAAATGTTTGAGCTTTTGGACTATCCTTCGCCACCTAAGGAATCGTCCACAACCCCAGAGTCGTGAGGCAACTGAGTCCGCATCAACTCAGCAGTGGCGTAGCCAGACATCATATTTTGGGTGGGCCCAGAGCTAATATGGGTGGGCACCATGAGGTTGATATTCAGCAATCTGCTCTCCCTTCAATGTTTTTTTCCCTGGTTGAGGACTGATTGTAATTTCTTATCAGGACATTCCTCCCTGCAGGAGTGAAAGAAACTAAAACAAGGGTCTGTCTAACAACAACCTAATCCTCCTGTCCTCTCCTGCTATCGAGAAACTTCACTTGAAGACGGGTTCACTGACGAGCAGAGAGGAAACATTTCAGCATTTTGAAAGTTGGGATTCCACCGCCCCCCCCCCCCCCCCCCCCCCGTGCTACAATTAATTTTGTAAATTGTCAGTATTTTTCCCCTCTAGATTTACAGCTATTCCATCTCTTGTGATTTTTGTTCTTTATCCCGGTGGAGTAACTGAAGAGCGTCTTTAAGGCTTGTGAATTTGCCTGAAGCTAGAGCAGCTGGTACCCCCCTCCCCCCGGACCCTGTTCTCAAATTTCTGCTAGACTGGGCCCATTCTGTTGGGGACTCAGGACGCAGGGGCGTAGCTATGGGTGGGCCTGGGTGGGCCCGGGCCCACCCAAACTCAGCTAAGGCCCACCCAGTTTCTGTGACCGCCAATCACAGCTGCAATCAGTCACATCACGTACGGATGTGAAGGAAGCCTCCAGGAGTCAGTCCAGGAAACAAGCAGCAGCTCTCCCGCAGCGCCGATCTTTACTGGGAGTGTGTCAGCGTTGGGAGTCAGGCATTGGAGCGGGTGGCGGGGACCAGCTTCGGCGGATGACGTGGTTGCAGCACCGCGTACCTCAGGATCTGCCATGCCATCCCCAGCTCGCGGTCGCGGTTGCGGTCGCGTCAATTCTGCAGTGCTGCAATGATGGTGATGCCTGCCTAGTGATCCTGCAGCCGGTCTCCCTCCAAGCCGTGTTAGCCGTAGGTAAGCACAGCATTGAGCTCCAGGACTCAACTCAGGCTGGTGAAAACCTGCTGCAAGGGGCAAAATCGGAGAGTTGAGATGTTGAGCAGTGCTGGAGAAATCGGGTTCACTCACTGTAATCAGCTTGGTGATCTTGGGCCTCCTTTCCAGGCAGCACTTTGTACCAGGTGATCTTGGGACTCATGGGGGGGGGGGGGGGGGGTGGTAGACCTCTGCAGGGAAGCTCAAAAAGTTGTTTTGTGTAATGCTGATGGGCTTCTGAGTGGGGGGTGGGCTCTGTCTACATTTCCCAGGTTAAAAAGTAAAGTTTTGTATTGCATTCATGGTGGGTTTTTGGGTGGAGATGTTTAAAAAAAGTGTTTAATGCTAGTGTGCTTCTGTGTGGGGGAGGGGGGAGGGGGGAGGGAAGGGCAGGGCTGATGCCAGAGTATGGGATGGGGGGTAGGATGGTCAGGCCGAAGCCAGGGTAAAGGGGTAGGGGATAAAGCCACATTGAGCCTGCAAATAGGTGGGAAAAAGCGAATGCTACATACCTGTAGAAGGTATCTTCGAGGACAGCAGGCTGATTGTTCTCACTGATGGGTGACGTCCACGGCAGCCCCTCCAATCAGAATCTCACTAGCAAAGTCCTTTGCTAGCCCTCGCACGCCGATGCGCACCGCGCATGCGCGGCCGTCTTCCCGCCCGAAACCTTGTGCCGGCCAGTCTCATATGTAGCAAGACAAAGACCAGGGAAGACACAACTCCAAAGGGGAGGTGGCGGGTTTGTGAAACAATCAGCCTGCTGTCCTCGGAGAATACCTTCTACAGGTATGTAGCATTCGCTTTCTCCGAGGACAAGCAGGCTGCTTGTTCTCACTGATGGGGTATCCCTAGCCCCCAGGCTCACTCAAACAACAACCAAGGTCAATTGGGCCTCGCAACGGCGAGGACATAACTGAGATCGACCTAAAAAATTTACCAACTAACTGAGAGTGCAGCCTGGAACAGAACAAACATGGGCCTAGGGGGGTGGAGTTGGATTCTAAACCCCGAACAGATTCTGAAGCACTGACTGCCCAAACCGACTGTCGCGTCGGGTATCCTGCTGCAGGCAGTAATGAGATGTGAATGTGTGGACAGATGACCACGTCGCAGCTTTGCAAATCTCTTCAATAGTGGCTGACTTCAAGTGGGCTACCGACGCTGCCATGGCTCTAACATTATGAGCCGTGACATGACCCTCAAGAGCCAGCCCAGCCTGGGCTTAAGTGAAGGAAATGCAATCTGCTAGCTAATTGGATATGGTGCGTTTTCCCACAGCCACTCCCCTCCTGTTGGGATCAAAAGAAACAAACAATTGGGCGGACTGTCTGTTGGGCTGTGTCCGCTCCAGATAGAAGGCCAATGCTCTTTTGCAGTCCAATGTGTGCAGCTGACGTTCAGCAGGGCAGGAATGAGGACGGGGAAAGAATGTTGGCAAGACAATTGACTGGTTCAGATGGAACTCCGACACAACCTTTGGCAAGAACTTAGAGTGAGTGCGGAGGACTACTCTGTTATGATGAAATTTGGTGTAAGGGGCCTGGGCTACCAGGGCCTGAAGCTCACTGACTCTACGAGCTGAAGTAACTGCCACCAAGAAAATGACCTTCCAGGTCAAGTACTTCAGATGGCAGGAATTCAGTGGCTCAAAAGGAGGTTTCATCAGCTGGGTGAGAACGACATTGAGATCCCATGACACTGTAGGGGCTTGACAGGGGGCTTTGACAAAAGCAAACCTCTCATGAAGCGAACAACTAAAGGCTGTCCTGAGATCGGCTTACCTTCCACACGGTAATGGTATGCACTGATTGCACTAAGGTGAACCCTTACAGAGTTGGTCTTGAGACCAGACTCAGACAAGTGCAGAAGGTATTCAAGCAGGGTCTGTGTAGGACAAGAGCGAGGATCTAGGGCCTTGCTGTCACACCAGACGGCAAACCTCCTCCATAGAAAGAAGTAACTCCTCTTAGTGGAATCTTTCCTGGAAGCAAGCAAGATGCGGGAGACACCCTCTGACAGACCCAAAGAGGCAAAGTCTACGCTCTCAACATCCAGGCTGTGAGAGCCAGGGACCGGAGGTTGGGATGCAGAAGCGCCCTTCGTCCTGTGTGATGAGGGTCGAAAACACTCCAATCTCCACGGTTCTTCGGAGGACAACTCCAGAAGAAGAGGGAACCAGATCTGACGCGGCCAAAAAGGAGCAAGTCAGAATCATGGTGCCTCGTCTTGCTTGAGGTTTCAACAAAGTCTTCCCCACCAGAGGTATGGGAGGATAAGCATACAGCAGACCCTCCCCCAGTCCAGGAGGAAGGCATCCGATGCCAGTCTGCCGTGGGCCTGAAGCCTGGAACAGAACTGAGGGACTTTGTGGTTGGCTCGAGATGCGAAGCGATCTACCAAGGGGGTGCCCCACACCTGGAAGATCTGACGCACTACACGGGAAATGAGCGACCACTCGTGAGATTGCATAATCCTGCTCAACCTGTCGGCCAGACTGTTGTTTACGGCTGCCAGGTATGTGGCTTGGAGCACCATGCCGTGACGGCTGCCGGCGGGAGAACTTGTCGAATGCGGTATCCCGCTGGTGGAGGTGCTCTACCACCTGTTCGACCTTCTCTCCAAAAATGTCCGCACGGCAAGGCGAGTCCGCAATCCGCTGCTGGAGTCTGTCCTCCAGGTCGGAGGCACGTAGCCATGAGAGCCTGCGCATCACCACACCTTGAGCAGTGGCCCTGGACGCAACATCAAAGGTGTCATACACCCCTCTGGCCAGGAATTTTCTGCACGCCTTCAGCTGCCTGACCACCTCCTGAAAAGGCTTGGCTTGCTCAGGGGGGAGCGCATCCACCAAGCCCGCCAACTGCCGCACATTGTTCCGCATATGTATGCTCGTGTAGAGCTGGTAGGACTGAATCTTGGCCACGAGCATAGAAGAATGGTAGGCCTCCTCCAAAGGAGTCTAAGGTTCTAGAGTCTTTGCCCGGGGGCGCCGAAGCATGCTCCCTAGAACTCTTAGCCTTCTTTAGGGCCAAATCCACAACTCCAGAGTCATGAGCAACTGGGTGCGCATCAGCTCTGGGTCCCCATGGATCCGGTACTGGGACTCGATCTTCTTGGGAATGTGGGAATTAGTTAGAGGTTTTGTCCAGTTCACCAGCAATGTCTTCTTAAGGACATGGTGCACGGGTACTGTGGACGCTTCCTTAGGTGGAGAAGGATAGTCCAGGAGCTCAAACATTTCAGCCCTGGGCTCGTCCTCCACAACCACCGGGAAGGGGATGGCCGTAGACATCTCCCGGACAAAGGAAGCGAAAGACAGACTCTCGGGAGGAGAAAGCTGCCTTTCAGGAGAGGGAGTGGGATCAGAGGGAAGACCCTCAGACTCCTCGTCAGAGAAATATCTGATGTCCTCTTCCTCTTCCCACAAGGCCTCACCATCGGTGTCAGACACAAGTTCACGGACCTGTGTCTGCAACCGTGCTCGGCTCGACTCCGTGGAACCACGGCCACGGTGGGAGCGTCGAGAGGTAGACTCCCTCGCCCGCACCGGCGAAGCTCCCTCCGCCGACTTAGTCGGGGAGCCTTCCTGGGAGGCTACCGCACTCGGTACCGCAAGTGGCACCGACGTCGGAGACCTCACCCCGGACAATGGGCCAGCAGGCGCCTCGCTCGACGGTACCGGAGGCGCAAGCACCCCCGGTACCGGAGGGGTAGGGCGTAACAGCTCTCCCAGGATCTCTGGGAGAACGGCCCGGAGGCTCTCGTGCAGAGCGGCTGTGGAAAAAGACATGGAAGCCGATGCAGGAGTCGATGTCAGAACCTGTTCTGGGCGTGGAGGCTGTTCCGGGCTTTCCAAAGAGGAGCGCACCGACACCTCTTGAACAGAGGGCAAGCGGTCCTCTCGGTACCGATGCCTACTGGGTGCCGACTCAGAGCTCTCGGTGCAGACACGGGAAGGGGACCGGTGACGATGCTTCTTCGATTTTTTGGGAGGAAGCATGTCACCGGAGCTTCCCGGCACCGACGAGGAGGACGTAGAATCCAGCCGTCTCTTCCTCGGGGCCGAGGCCAAAGGAGGTCGGTCTCGGGGGGGCTGTACCGCAGGAGCCCTCAGGGTAGGGGGAGACCCACCCGAAGGCTCACCGCCACCAGCAGGGGAATGGACAGCCCTCACCTGCACTCCAGACGAAGCACCACCGTCCGACGACATCAGCAGACGAGGAGGTCTCGATGCCACCGACGCCGACGCAGCCCTCCGATGTCGCCCCGATGCAGAGGGCCGATGCCTCGATGCACTCGATGCAATCGGGGGCGAGGATGAAGGTCCGGGCGCCGACGATGTCGAAGCAGTCAATACTCCCGGTGCCGATGCCGACGAAGAGCCCGAGAACAAAACGTTCCACTGGGCTAATCTCGCTACCTGAGTCCGCTTTTGCAAAAGAGAACACAGACTACAGGCCTGCGGGCGGTGCCCAGCCCCCAGACACTGAAGACACGACGCGTGCCTGTCAGTGAGCGAGATTACCCGGGCGCACTGGGTGCACTTCTTGAAGCCGCTGGAAGACTTCGATGTCATGGGCGGAAAAATCACACCGGCGAGATCAAAACTCGAAATGGCGAAAATGGCACCACAAAAATAGGGGGAAGAAAACTTTGAACCGAGGCCTAAATAGGGCCTACCCCGACGATGAAAGAAAACTTACCGGGGCAAAACTAGAAGTACGGGAAGGGAGAAAACCATAAAGGTCTCCTTCCGACACCTTTTTTTTTTTTTAGAACGAAGTCGATAAACGACACGCGAGGTCAACTTTCGGGGCGCAAACGGCGAAACACGACCGTACCGAGCGCGGACAAAAGAAGACTGGCCGGCACGAGCCGGTTCGGGCGGGAAGACGGCCGCGCATGCGCGGTGCGCATCAGCGCGCGAGGACTAGTAAAGGACTTTGCTAGAAAGTGTTCCGATTGGAGGGGCTGCCGTGGACGTCACCCGTCAGTGAGAACAAGCAGCCTGCTTGTCCTCGGAGAATAAAATGCTATTTAACTGGCCAAGAGCCGTTCCTGGCTGGTTCAATAATTTTGAATATCAGGCCCATAGTGCCCACCCATATTAGCTCTGGGCCCACCCAAAATGTCAGATCTGGCTACGCCACTGCTCAGGAGCACAGAAGACTTCTGGAGCTATTTATGTGTTTTGTACCTATTACTGCTGCTGGCCTGGGTCTCTTCTGTGCTGAATGACTAAGGCTGTCTCATCCTATCTCAAGAGGAGTCCCTATTTTCTTCCTCAGCCGCTTTCCTCTGATCCCTGCTGTGGATACATAAACTTTGAGCCTGCAAATAGGTGGGAAAAAGGTGGGATACAAATGCAATAAATAAATAAACCTGTTTCTTTTTGCTGGAGGGGAGCAGAGCATCATGATCCGATTGCCGATTTTTAAGAAGGGTTCCAGAGGAGATCCGGGAAATTATAGACCGGTGAGTCTGACGTCGGTGCCGGGCAAGATGGTGGAGGCTATTATTAATAATAAAATTGCAGAGCATATACAAAAACATGGACTGATGAGACAAAGTCAGCACGGATTTAGTGAAGGGAAGTCTTGCCTCACCAATCTAATGCATTTTTTTGAGGGGGTAAGCAAACATGTGGACAATGGGGAGCCGGTTGATATTGTATATCTGGATTTTCAGAAGGCGTTTGACAAAGTGCCGCACGAAAGACTCCTGAAGAAATTGCAGAGTCATGGAATCGGAGGTAGGGTACTATTATGGATTAAGAACTGGTTGAAAGATAGGAAGCAGAGAGTAGGATTGCGTGGCCAGTATTCTCAGTGGAGGAGGGTAGTTAGTGGGGTCCCGCAGGGGTCTGTGCTGGGTCCGTTGCTTTTTAATGTATTTATAAATGACCTAGAGATGGGAATAACTAGTGAGGTAATTAAATTCGCCGATGACACAAAATTATTCAGGGTCGTCAAGTCGCAGGAGGAATGTGAACGATTACAGGAGGACCTTGCGAGACTGGGAGAATGGGCGTGCAAGTGGCAGATGAAGTTCAATGTTGACAAGTGCAAAGTGATGCATGTGGGTAAGAGGAACCCGAATTATAGCTACGTCTTGCAAGGTTCCACGTTAGGAGTTACGGATCAAGAAAGGGATCGTCGATGATACGCTGAAACCTTCTGCTCAGTGTGCTGCTGCGGCTAGGAAAGCGAATAGAATGTTGGGTGTTATTAGGAAGAGTATGGAGTCCAGGTGTGCGGATGTTATAATGCCGTTGTATCGCTCCATGGTGCGACCGCACCTGGAGTATTGTGTTCAGTACTGGTCTCCGTATCTCAAAAAAGATATAGTAGAATTGGAAAAGGTACAGCGAAGGGCGACGAAAATGATAGTGGGGATGGGACGACTTTCCTATGAAGAGAGGCTGAGAAGGCTAGGGCTTTTCAGCTTGGAGAAGAGACGGCTGAGGGGAGATATGATAGAAGTGTATAAAATAATGAGTGGAATGGATCGGGTGGATGTGAAGTGACTGTTCACGCTATCCAAAAATACTAGGACTAGAGGGCATGAGTTGAAGCTACAGTGTGGTAAATTTAAAACGAATCGGAGAAAATTTTTCTTCACCCAACGTGTAATTAGACTCTGGAATTCGTTGCCGGAGAACGTGGTACGGGCGGTTAGCTTGACGGAGTTTAAAAAGGGGTTAGATAGATTCCTAAAGGACAAGTCCATAGACCGCTATTAAATGGACTTGGAAAAATTCCGCATTTTTAGGTATAACTTGTCTGGAATGTTTTTACGTTTAGGGAGCGTGCCAGGTGCCCTTGACCTGGATTGGCCACTGTCGGTGACAGGATGCTGGGCTAGATGGACCTTTGGTCTTTCCCAGTATGGCACTACTTATGTACTTATGTACTTATGCCCTATTTGGAGGGGAGGGAGATCCGGTCCTGACGTCTCCTCTTAGCTGCCGGAGATTTTGATCTTTTCTTTCCCAACTGGACGAAGAACGTTTTGCATGGATAGTTTCTAGAAAGACGTAAGCAGTGCCAGCCCAGAGCTCCAGTCCAAATAAAACAACTTCCCGGGCCGATTTTGCTGCAGACCGCCAGATTTCTCCAGCAGCACAGCACAGCAGGGGGAAGTGGGGAGCTCCAAATAAATAACTTTCCGGGTCAATTTTGCTAGAAGTGCTGCTGGCAATAGAGCAGCAGCAGCAGCATCAACTCCAACTTGGCCGCAAAGGTAAGCTTATAGGAGGTCCTCCCCTGAAGCCGGACTCTAGGTCAGTCTGAAAAACAAAGTCCTGATTGGTGCACAGGCTGAGACAGGGTGGGCCTGAGCTGAGATTGGGTGGGCCTAGGCCCACCCAGGCCCACCCGTAGCTACGCCCATGCAACTCAGGGTCCCCATGGATCTGATACTGGGACTCGATCTTCTTGGGAATGTGGGGATTAGTTAGCGGCATCGCCCAGTTCTCCAGCAGTGGTGAAGGATAGTCCAAAAGCTCAAACATTTCAGCCCTTGGCTCATCCTCCGTAACCACAGGGAAGGGAATTGCCGTAGACATTTCCCGGACAAAGGCCGCGAAAGATAGACTCTCGGGAGGAGACAGCTGTCTTTCAGGGGAGGGAGTGGGATCAGAAGGAAGACCGTCAGACTTCTCATCTGAGAAATATCTGACGTCTTCCTCTGCCTCCCACGAGGCCTCACCATCGGTTTCGGACACCAGTTCATGAACCTCTGTCTGAAGCCGTGCCCGCCTCGACTCCTTAGACACATGGCCACGGTGGTAACGTCGAGAAGTAGACTCCCGCATCGGCGGCGATGAAGCTCCCTCCATCAATGTCGTCCGACAGTCTGCTTGGGAGGCAGCCAACGCGGGCACCGCAAGCGGTACTGGCACCGGAGACCTCACGACGGGCAAGGGGCCAGCCGTCGCCTCACTCGACGGCACCAGCGGCGCAAGCACCCCTGGTACCGGAGAAGGCCACAACACCTCCTCCAGGATCCCTGGAAGGATGGCCCGGAGGCTCTCGCTTAGAGCGGCTGTCGAGGAAGGCTGGGAGTCCGGTACAGGCGACAAACTCAGAATCTGTTCGGGGCACGGAGGCGGTACCGGGCTGTCCAGGGTAGAGCGCATCAACACCTCCTGAATGGAGGGTGAGCGGTCCTCCCGGCGTCGATGCCTAGTGGGTGCCGACTCCCTCGGCAACCCAGAGCTCTCGGTACCACGTCGGGAAGGTGACCGGTGCCAATGCTTCTTTGCCTTCACACGAAGCATGTCACCGGAACCTCCCGGTACCGACGAGGATGTCGAATCCAAGCGCCTCTTCCTCGGGACCGGGTCCGAAGAAGGTCGATCCCAGGGGGGCTGTACCGCAGGAGCCCTCGAGGCAGGGGGAGACCTACTCGAGGGCTCACCTCCACCAGCAGGGGAATGGACAGCCCTCACCTGCACTCCTGACGAAGAGGCACCCTCCAACGACATCAGTACCAACGATGATCTCGGTACCGTAGACGCTGGAGCACCGGTTGATGACCTCGGTACCGCAGACGTCGATGCACCGGCCAATGACCTCGATACTGAGACCGTCGAAACGCCAGCCAAGGCCTCGAACAAAACGTTCCACTGGGCCAATCTCGCCGCCTGAGTTCTCTTTTTCAACAAACAACAGAGAGTACAGGCCTGAGGACGGTGCCCAGCCCCCAGACACTGAAGGCACGAAGCGTGCCTATCAGTGAGCGAGATAGCCCGGTTGCACTGGGTGCACTTCTTGAAGCCGCTGGGAGGCTTCGATGACATGGGCGGAAAAATCACGCCGGCGAAGTAAAAATTTGCGACAATAGCAAAGGCACCAAAAATAAGAAGGGATAAAACCCATACGGGCGGCCAACAGGGCCGCTTTTGAAAGCGAAAGGAAACTTGACGGGAAAAACAAACTCGAAAATAAAGGAGTTCTTTTCTTTCTTTCTTTCTTTCTTTTTTTTTTAAGAAACACGCGAACTAGAAATAAAAGAAGACTTCCGAAACGGAAGGACGCGAGAAAAGCACGAAGGTCTCCTCAGGGCACAGAACGACGATAAACACAGCTGTCCCGAGCGCGGAAAAAAGAAGACTGACAAACACGAGGGAGTTTGGGCGGGAAGACAGTCGCGCATGCGCGGTGTGCGTACGCGCACGAGGGCTAGCAAATGTCTTTGCTACAGAAGATCTCCGATTGAAGGGGCTGCTGCGGATGTCACCCCATCAGTGAGAACAAGCAGCCTGCTTGTCCTGAGAACACAAGATAAGGAAACACATGTACTCTGAGTCTGCATAGCAACACTGCGACTACCGCCAGACACTTTGTAAACACTCTGGACGCAGACACCAGGCCAAAGGGTAGCACACAATACTGAAAGTGCCGTGTTCCCAGACGGAATCGAAGATACTGTCTGTGGGCTGGCAGTATCGGTATATGAATGTAAGCATCCTTTAAGTCCAGAGATCATAGCCAATCGTTCTCCTGAATCATGGGAAGAAGGGTGCCCAGGGAAACCATCCTGAACTTTTCCCATACCAGGTATTAGTTCAGGGCCCTTAGGTCTAGGATGGGACATATTCCCCCTGTTTTCTTTTGTACAAGGAAGTACCTGGAATAGAATCCCAGCCCTTCTTCCCCTGGTGCAACGGGGTCGACCGCATTGGCCTTCAGAAGGGCAGAGAGTTCCTCTGCAAGTACCTGCCTGTGCTGGGAGCTGTAAGAATGGGCTCCCAGTGGTGCAACGGGGTCGACCGCATTGGCCTTCAGAAGGGCAGAGAGTTCCTCTGCAAGTACCTGCCTGTGCTGGGAGCTGTAAGAATGGGCTCCCAGTGGGCAATTTGGAGGTTTGGATACCAGATTTAGGGTGTATCCTAACCGGACTATTTGAAGAACCCACCGGTCGGAGGTTACGAGAGGCCACCTTTGGTGAAAAAATATTAACCTCCCTCCAACCGGCAAGTTGTCCGGCACGGACACTTTTACTGAGGCTATGCTTAACTGGAGCCAGTCAAAAGCGTGTCCCTTGCTTTTGCTGAGGAGCAGCAGGGGCTTTAGATGCATGCTGTTGATGAGAACGAGCGAGCGAGCGAGCTGGGACTGAGCCTGGCTAAGCTGCCAGGAAGCCGGAGTGTACCTACGCCTAGTATAGGAATAGGGAGCTCTTCCCCCCCAAAATATCTCCTAGATGAGGAGGTTGTAGCAGAAGGCGCCCGATGGGAGAGAGAATCCATAGCATCATTATGCTTCTTGATCTGGTCAACAAGATCCTCTACTTTTTCACCAAAAAGGTTGTCTCCCCGGCAAGGTACATCCGCCATCCTCTGCTGGACCGAATGATCCAGGTCAGAGGCATGCAGCCATGAGAGTCTGCGCATCACTATACTTTGAGCAGCAATTCTGGATACCACATCAAAAGAATCGTAAGCGCCCCTGGCCAGGAATTTACAACACGCCTTCTGCTGCCTGACCACCTGGCGAAAAGGCTCGGCCTGCTCCGGAGGGAGGGCATCAACCAAGCTAGACAGCTGCCTCACCGAGTTCCGCAAGTGTACGCTCGTGAAGAGCTGGTAGGATTGGATACAGGCAGCGAGCATAGCGGCCTGATACGTCTTCCTTCCAAAAGAGTCCAAGGTCCTAGCTTCTCTGCCTGGGGGCGCCGAGGCATAGTCTCTAGTACTCTTGGCTCTTTTGAGGATGGAGTCCACCACCATGGAATTGTGGGGTAACTGAGACCTCATCAACCCAGGTTCACCGTGGATCTGATACTGGGAATCAGCTTTCTTCGGGATCACGGGGCCAGACAGAGAGAACGACCAGTTCCACATAAGGACTTCCTTCAGTACCTAATGTAGAGGAGCCATCACAGCCTCCTTAGGTGGAGAAGGATAGTCCAGGACCTTGAGCATCTCAGCCCTGGGCTCATCCTCAACCTCCATAGGGAATGGAATAGCCGTAGCCAATTCCGGGACAAAAGATGTAAAGGAAAGACTCTCAGGAGGAGTCTCCTTTCAGGTGGAGAGGAAGGTTCAGAGGGAATCCCATATGACTCATCGGAAGAAAAGTATCAGGGATCTCCCTCTGACTCCCACAAATGCTCCTCTTCAGTATCGGATAATACCTCTCTTAGGGAACTCAAAGACTGAGCCTGCCTCGACGTCGAGGATTGATGTCCTCGATGGCGGTCAAGAGGCCGACCCCCGCATGGACTGCAGCGAAGCTTCCTTCACCGACTTCGAAGGAGGGTCAACCTGGATGGCAGCCAACACCAAGGATGGGGACCTCACAGCAAGCGAAGGGCCAGACGCAGCTGTAGCAGATGGTACGGAAGGTGCAAGCACCCCCAACACCAAAGCAGACTGGCGCAGTCCTTCCACACGCTCTGGAAGCAGGGCCCAGATGCGCTTGTTAAGAGCCGCCCTCAGAGAAAACAGCGGGGTTGGTGGTTCAGCCGGTGGCAGAATCTGCTAAGGCTCAGGTGCAGGTACCGGGCTGCTAAGAGACCGGCATATCAGCACCTCCTGTATGGAGGGGGAGTGATCCTCTCGGCGCCAACGCTTCCCGTGTGCCGAATTCCTCGACACCCCCGAGCTCCTGGCACCATGTGTAGAAGGAGATCGATGACGGTGCTTCTTCGCCTTCACTCGATGCCAGTCATCAAGACTCCTCGGTACAGAGGACGACGTGGAATCCTCATGTCTCCTCGGGGTCGGTCCTGCATAGCAAGAGGCCTCGAGGCAGGTGGAGACCCACTCAATGCCTCACTGCTCCCAGCACAACTTGGTCTCTCAGCAGCCATTACCTCTGCTCCTGACGTCGATGCTGACGCCGACCTCGGTACCAAGGTTGATGCCGACATCGAAGGACCGGACCGAGCCCCAAAGGGTTTCTCTCACTGGGCTTCTCGAGCTACTCAGGTCCGTTTCTTCATACAAAGACACAGACTACAAGCAGCTGGGCTGTGGTTGGGTCCAAGGCACTGGATACACCAAGAATGGGTATCTGCACCTGAGATAGTCCGGTTGCACCAAGTACAACGTTTGAAGTCACTTCGATGACCTCCTCTTCAGCCTGTAGCCCTATCCAATAATCAACCAACCATGGCCTCATTCTCGTCCTTTCCTGAGATCACCGAGGATGAAACTTCCCGCCTTCTTTCCTCCTCGAAATGCACCACCTGTTCCTCTGATCCCATCCCCACCAACCTACTTAACACCATCTCCCATATTGTTACCCCTCCATCTGTCGCATCCTTAACCTTTCCCTCTCCACTGCAACTGTCCCTGACACCTTCAAGCACGCCGTAGTCACACCTCTCCTTAAAAAAACATCACTTGACCCTACCTGCCCCTCCATCTACCGCCCCATCTCTCTCCTCCCCTTCCTCTCCAAAATACTCGAGCGCGCCGTTCACAGTCACTGCCTTGATTTTCTCTCCTCTCATGCCATCCTAGATCCACTTCAATCTGGTTTTCGCCCTCTACACTCGACAGAAACAGCACTCTCTAAAGTCTGCAATGACCTGCTCCTCACCAAATCCAGAGGCCACTATTCTATCCTCATCCTCCTCGATCTATCCGCTGCGTTTGACACTGTCAATCATGATTTACTTCTTGCCACACTGTCCTCTTTTGGGTTCCAAGGTTCTGTCCTTTCCTGGTTCTCCTCTTATCTCTCCCACCGCACCTTCAGAGTACACTCTCATGGATCTTCCTCCAAACCCATCCCACTATCTGTTGGAGTTCCCCAGGGATCTGTCCTTGGACCCCTTCTCTTCTCAATCTACACCTCTTCCCTAGGCTCACTGATCTCATCTCATGGTTTTCAGTGTCATCTTTATGCTGATGACACCCAGCTATATCTCTCCACACCAGACATCACCGCGGAGACCCAGGCCAAGGTTTCGGCCTGCTTATCCGACATTGCTGCCTGGATGTCCAACCGCCACCTGAAGCTGAACATGTCCAAAACCGAGCTCCTCGTCTTTCCACCTAAACCCACCTCTCCTCTTCCTCCACTCTCTATCTCAGTTGATAACACCCTCATCCACCCCGTCACATCTGCCCGCAACCTCGGAGTCATCTTTGATTCCTCCCTCTCCTTCTCTGCGCATATCCAACAGACTGCCAAGACCTGTCGCTTCTTCCTCTTCAACATCAGCAAAATTCGCCCTTTCCTATCTGAGCACACCACACAAACTCTCGTCCACGCTCTCATTACCTCTCGCCTTGACTACTGCAACTTACTCCTCACCGGCCTCCCACTTAACCATCTATCCCCCCTTCAATCCGTTCAGAATGCTGCCGCACGTCTTATATTCCACCAGAACCGATATACTCACATCACCCCTCTCCTCAAGTCACTTCACTGGCTTCCAATCAGATACCGCATACAATTCAAGATTCTCCTCCTTACCTACAAATGCACCCAGTCTGCGGCTCCTCACTACCTCTCTACCCTCATCTCCCCCTATGTTCCCGCCCGTAACCTCCGCTCACAGGACAAATCCCTCCTTTCAGTTCCCTTCTCCACCACTGCCAACTCCAGGCTCCGCTCATTCTGCCTTGCCTCACCCTACGCTTGGAACAATCTTCCTCAACCCCTACGCCAAGCCCCTCCCTACCCATCTTCAAATCTCTGCTTAAAACTCACCTCTTCAATGCTGCTTTCGGCACCTAACCTTTCGTGAAATATAGTATGCCCTATCAGACGGACTCTACACTTGTCTTTAGATTGTTTAGATTGTCTTTAGATTGTACACCTGTCTTTTAGATTGTAAGCTCCTTGAGCAGGGACTGTCCTTCCATGTTAAATTGTACAGCGCTGCGTAACCCTAGTAGCGTTTTAGAAATGTTAAGTAGTAGTAGTAGTAGTAGGAAGGAAAAACGGCCTCAGCGAAATCAAAAGACGCAATTGTGCCAAAAAGGGGAAGAAACCCGACAACGCGGCCTAAAATCCGGCCGCGTCGAAAAAGAAAGAAAACTTTAACTTAAATAGTAAGGATAAATAAAAGGGATCCTAAGACTTTTTTTTTTAAACAAAGAAGAAAAAACTGATGCGTAGACGCAAAAATCAGCAAAAAAGAGAAGACTCTTTCCCAGGCCAAACAAGGAGCACAGAAAAAAAACTGCAGCACCTCGTCACGGAAAAAAGGTACATACATGCACAGCGGGCAGGAAGTCAGTCTGCACATGCACGGTATGCGCTGCACACACGCCAGAAGACTGGCAAAACTTTTTTGTTTTTACTATTGCAAAATGCCGATTCCATGGCCAACGCGGACGTCAATTCATGAATGAGAATAAGCCACGTGTGAGAATAAGCAGCCTGCTTGCCCTTGAAGAAATATATTTATTTATTCAAATTAGCCAAACATCCAGGTAACAAATTACAACAAAGAAATTGCAAGAAAAAAAAATAGAAGAATAAGTACAAGCAGATCAAAATGAAACACTACTACTACTACTACTACTATTTAGCATTTCTATAGCGCTACAAGGCATACGCAGCGCTGTACAAACATAGAAGAAAGACAGTCCCTGCTCAAAGAGCTTACAATCTAATAGACAAAAAATAAATAAAGTAAGCAAATCAAATCAATTAATGTGAACGGGAAGGAAGAGAGGAGGGGGTAGGTGGAGGCGAGTGGTTACAAGTGGTTACGAGTCAAAAGCAATGTCAAAGAGGTGGGTTTTCAGTCTAGATTTAAAGGTGGCCAAGGATGGGGCAAGACGTAGGGGCTCAGGAAGTTTATTCCAGGCGTAGGGTGCAGCGAGACAGAAGGCGCGAAGTCTGGAGTTGGCAGTAGTGGAGAAGGGAACAGATAAGAAGGATTTATCCATGGAGCGGAGTGCACGGGAAGGGGTGTAGGGAAGGACGAGTGTGGAGAGATACTGGGAATGTGTGGGGAAACACATTCTAACCTCCCTGTTTACTAAGCTGCACGGCAATGCCAACACAGCCCATTCAAAGCGAATGGGCTGTGTCAGCATTAGTGTAACTTAGTAAACAAGGGAAGGGGTAAATGTTTGTACATCACCTTTATATTCTAGTTATCTCTGTTTTTGTTTACTATTATTGTAAATAAATTAATCTTATTACTATTAGTTACATTTGTAATTCATTAGTGTAAACATATTTTAGGAGTCTTAACTTGGAACAGCTAATTGTGAGACATGGTTTTAATAATAACATCCAGAGTGGTATACAAATTTGTAACTAGCACGTCTCTACCTATACTGTCCTGCAGGGGTCAGTGTGATTACAGGTATTCCTCCTACAGATAACATTACCCCATCCAAACACTAATCCAAATTCAAAGAAGGATCACCCTTCCCTGTTGATTCTCAAAATTTCCATCTTATCCATATTTACAACTAATCCATTGATAAAAAGTGCCTAGGCTAGATGAGTATCAACTGCCTAGCAGCATTAAGCTTATATCACATTCACAATAGATATCATTTAGCTTTGCTGAAAAGCAAGCAATAATTAGATAAAAAACTGAAAAATAGTATTTCTTTTACAGTCATATTTTAAACTACTGATGGTGTTACCTTGTTTTCATCTGGAGTGAAGAGGATGCGAAATGTAGATTGCATGCCACAAGCCACTTTGTTGTATGCATCAATGGGGCTTATAATTTTAAAGTAAGGTGAAGTCTCTTGGATAACTTTTACCAGCCGGGGAATCTACAATGAACATAAACATAATTAGGAAATTTTACAGAGGGCTGATAAGGTAAGACAACCCCTTTATCTCTTCTGCCACCTCATTCCTTACTGCCCAGCACGAACACTAAAATCTGCACACCACAATCAATTAGCAGTACCCAATCACCAAGAAATCACCCATGAGAACACTAGACACGCTATCTTTAACGTACAAGGACCCCAACTTTGGAACTGTCTCCCCATCTCTCTTCACCTACAGACATCACTTGAGACATTTAAAACAGACCTAAAGACCCATCTTTTTAATGATGCATACCACCCCCCACCCCCCCCCCGTCCTATTGTAATTCTACTCCCTATCCTGTAAGTCATGTCTTCATTTCTCTGCCTTCTTGTTCTTCATTTTAGATTGTGAGCTGCCCAGAAGGCCTTCCATAGAGCGGGATAGTAAATGTATTTATTTATTTATTAGGATTTATTTACTGCCTTTTTGAAGGAATTCACTCAAGCGGGTGTACAGTAAGAATAAATCAAACATGAGCAATAGCAAATAAATAAGAAACTTTAAACTTAAACTTGAAACTTGATTAAATGCAGAAAAGTGGTTGGGCGGCAGGGATAGTGCTGGGCAGACTTATACGGTCTGTGCCAGAGCCGGTGGTGGGAGGCAGGGATAGTGCTGGGCAGACTTATACGGTCTGTACCAAAGCTGGTGGTGGGAGGCGGGACTAGTAGTTGGGAGGCGGGGATAGTGCTGGGCAGATTTATACGGTCTGTGCCAGAGCTGGTGGTGGGAGGCGGGGTTGGTGGTTGGGAGGCGGGGATAGGGCTGGCCAGACTTATACGGTCTGTGCCCTGAAGAGGACAGTACAAATAAAAAAAGAAGCACATGAATTTATCTTCTTGGGCAGACTGGATGGACCGTCCAGGTCTTTTTCTGCCGTCATCTACTATGTTACTATGTAAATGCAGAAAAGTACTTTGAAAGAAGTATTTTCACTCTTATAAAACAAGAAAATAGACTGACTGAAGCAAATTTCTGAAACTACTTAATGTAGTCAAAAATAAAAGATATAAATTCCTATGTTTTTTTAAAGATTTTATTACTGAAACATTTTAAGTTCCCCTTTTCATCTTAAGACATAAAGGGCTGTATTTTTAATAGAAAGCCTACCTACTAAGTTGTGCATATACAGTGCTGGGAAAAGTTTGAGAACCCCAAAAGGAAAACTACAAGTTTTTACCATGACACCACTGCTTAATTAAAGCCTTTCTTTTTATGTAATTAATGGGTCCTTTTACTAAGGTGTGCCGAAAATGGCCTTTGCTGGTGTAGACGCGTGTATTGGACACGCGTAGGTCCATTTTTCAGCGCATTTGCAAAAAAGGCCTTTTTTGGGGGCCGAAAATGGACATGCGGCACAATAAAACTATTTTGGGCCTGAAACCTTACCACCACTCATTGACCTAGCGGTAAAGTCTAATGCTTTAACCGAGCGGTAATGGTCTATGCGTGTACAATGCTGATTACCGCCCAGTTAGCGCCACGTACTGGAAATTTTCTGGCGCGCCTAGTGGACCACACGTAAAAAATGAAATTACCATCTGGGCCACGTGGTAGCCGGGCGGTAGTTCAAAACTGATGTGCATAGGATGTGCATACACGTCTACACGGCTTAGTAAAAGGGCCCCCCCCCCAAACGATTATAAATTAAATAACTCAGTGTTTGAGATACAATAATGTACAAAGTAGGTACAAGTGGGAAGATTTTCAAAGGGAGTTAAGTGCTGGGCAATGCATTACTGCCCATAGGGAGGATTTTAAAAATTATGGGCCGATATCAAACGATTTATGTTCGTAAGTTTGAAAGTTATGCTCACAAATTTGCCTCTTTGAAAATTTATTAGGGCTGAGTGCATAAAGTTTTACTCAAAATTTCACTGAACTCTTAAATTTAAGAGCATAAAAGGTGGGTGGCAACAGGTGCTAATTTAGGGTGGGGAAAAGAAGTTTGGAATTTAGCACTGATTTTCAGCTCTAGGCTCATAAAATAGGTTCAAATCTAGGCAAACGAATGACAGGCTTAAATTTATGAGCATAACTATTATGCTCCTAACTTAAGATGAAAACTTAATTTTTAAAAAACAGATTAGAAACTTTGAAAATCAAGCAATCTGTGGCAGAAGACAATATTAAAACTCTTCATAAGCAGTGTAAGCGCACTACGTAACTTAAACATAATCTCAAAAATGACAACAATCGAACACAAAGAAACAATATTAGACTTCTTGGCTTACCTGAGAATGCTGAAGGCTTCAACATGGTTACATTTCTGGAGAAGCTTATTCCTTCTTTGCTGGAAATTTAATTAGCTAAAGACATTCAAATAGACAGGGCCTATCGCGTGCCTTCTAATCGCAGCCCACAAGCTAAGTATCCATGATTGGTATTCTTAAAAGTACTACACTACTCCCAGGTATTAGAAATCATGCCACATGCTCATGATTTAAGGGCTCCTATCAAATATGAAGGTAACATAATTCAATTTCTTCCTGATTTTAATAAGAATACAGTTAACCTTGGAAAGCAGCTACTTGCCTTCCAACCCAAGCTTAAGGAAATAAACATTCGATTCGGGCTATTCTATCCTGCTCGTTTGCAGGTGACATACCACAATCGTAGAAGAGATTTTGCTGACCTAGCTACTTTGACAAACTATTTGGAGGAGATAACTCCTAGTAAAATAGATGCTACTTGAACATCGTCAATGAGCTTTTGGATGGGGATGGGACGACTTCCCTATGAGGAAAGGCTAAAGCGGCTAGGGCTCTTCAGCTTGAAGAAAAGGCGGCTGAGGGGAGATATGATAGAAGTCTATAAAATGAGTGGCGTTGAATGGGAAGACGTGAAGCGTCTGTTTAAGCTTTCCAAAAATATTAGGACTAGGGGGCATGCGATGAAGCTACAAAAGTAGTAAATTTAAAACGAATCAGAAAAACATTTGCTTCACTCAACGTGTAATTAAACTCTGGAATTCGTTGCCAGAGAATGTGGTAAAGGTGGTTAGCTTAGCAGAGTTTAAAAAAAAGGAAATGTCCATAGACCATTATTAATTGGACTTGGGGAAAATCCACTATTTCTGGGATAAGCAGTATAAAATATTTTGTACTTTTTTAGGATCTTGCCAGGTATTTGTGACCTGGATTGGCCACTGTTAGAAACAGGATGCTGGGCTTGATGGACCTTTGGTCTGTCCCAGTATGGCAATACTTTTGTACTTATGTAATTATTGTATCGCAAGATAATGATGTCTTTGGGAGATGTATGAAGTGGAGGAGTGGCCTAGTGGTTAGGGTGGTGGACTTTGGTCCTGGGGAACTGAGGAACTGAGTTCGATTCCCGGCACAGGCAGCTCCTTGTGACTCTGGGCAAGTCACTTAACCCTCCATTGCCCCATGTAAGCCGCACTGAGCCTGCCATGAGTGGGAAAGCGCGGGGTACAAATGTAACAATCAGTCACAACTAAAACTCAAGATAAGGTGCTTACTTTGTTTAACATATACGCTCCAAATATGGATGATCCTGAGTTTTTTAAAACACTGGTTTAGTTAGTTACGAATGAGGGCTCTGTACCTTGTGTTATTGGTGGTGATTTTAATTTAGCCTTGGATCCTGTCATGGACAGATGCTCACATTGCTCTTACAAAAAATTCAAAGCATGGTTTGCACTACATGATGTTATCTCTCAAATGAATCTCCAGGATGTATGGAGGACTACACATTTGACTGATAAAAATTACACTTTTCTTTTCTTCTCTTCACAACACCTATTCTCGTATAGATTATTTTTTGGTCTCCCCCTCTTTACTAAATAATTTCATTTGTTCTAGTATTGAGGGAATAACCTTATCAAATCAACCTTAGATGCAGTGGCGTAGCAAGGGCGGGGCGGTGGGGGCGGTCCGCCCCAGGTGTCATCAGGTGGGGGGGTGCTCCGCTCCCGCTGCTCTGCCTTTAAAAATTTTTTTCTGAAGCATCGGAGAGTGGCAGGCAGCGCGCCTCGCGTCTGCCCAGCTAGTAAAGAAGATCTCGCTGATGTCGTCGTCCTTCCCACATTGAGTCCCGCCCCCTCTGAGGCAACTTCCTATTACCGCGAGGGCGGGCGGGACTCAGTGTGGGAAGGACGATGATGTCGACGAGATCTTCTTTACTAGCAGGGCAGACGCGAGGCGCGCTGCCTGCCACTCTCCGGCGCTTCGAAAAAAAAAATGTAAAGGCAGGACAGGGTAGGAGCAGCAGGAGAACAGATCTCAGCTGGGTCGGGGGAGGGGACTCAGAGGGGAGAAGGGGATTGGGGAGAGGTGAGGGAGCTCAGAGGGGTGCTTAAAGGGAATTGGGGAAGGGTGGGGGAGCTCAGAGGGGTGCTTAAAGGGGATTAGGGAGGGTGGGGAGCTCAGAGAGGGAAGGGGATTGGGGAAGGGTGGGGGAGCTCAGAGGGGTGCTTAAAGGGGATTAGGGAGGGTGGGAGAGCATCAAGGAGGGGAGAAGGGGATTGGGGAGGGGTGGGGGAGCTCAGAGGGGTGCTTAAAGGGGATTAGAGAGGGTGGGGGAGCTCAGAGAGGGGAGAAGGGGATTGGGGTAGGGTGGGGGAGCTCAGAGGGGTGCTTAAAGGGGATTAGGGAGGGTGGGGGAGTGCTCAGATGGGAGAAGGGGTCTGAAGCTGCAACTGGGGTCTGACAAGGGGGGGATGCAAGGCATGTGGTGGATGAAGGGGGCTGAAACTGTGGGGACTAGGGGCTTTAAAGGGGACAGGGAGAACTGGCTGGGGCTGAAGCTCGGGACTGGTGAGAGAAAAGGGCTGGGGTTGAAACTAGGGGCTGAAAAGAGAACAGAGAGAAGTGGCTGGGGGCTGAAGCTCGGGACTGATGGGAGAAAAGGGCTGGGGAGTGGTGGGATAGTGGGGCTGAAAAGGGGGGCAGGTGGGAGATGTGGGCTGGGGCTGGAACTAGGGGCAGGTGGAATAAGGGGGCTGGAACTGGGGGCTGAAAAGAGGGGGCAGAAGGGGGGAGCGTGAGGGAGGGCAGACCCTGGATGGATGGTAGAGGGAGGGCAGACGGATTGAATGGGCAGAGAGAAAGGGCAGATGGTGGGTGGAAGGGGAGAGAGAAAGAGGGCAGACTGGGGCAAATGGTGGATGGAAGGGGCAGAGATAGAGGGCAGATGTTGATTGAAGGGAGAGAGAGAGATGGCAGACTGGGGCAGATGGTGCATGGAAGGGGCAGAAGTGGATGGAAGGCAGAGAGGGCAGACAGTGGATGGAAGGGGCAGAGAGAGAGGGCAGACACTGGATGGCAGAGAGAGAGCGAAGACAGATGCTGGATAGAAGGAAGACAGTGAAAAGATGAGGAAAGCAGAAACCAGAGACAACGAACTGTAAATATATATATATTTTTTTTTGCTTTAAATAAAGTAGTATTGTAGCTGTGTTAATAAATGTTTATAATAGAACATGTAAATAAGGTAATCTTTTTATTGGACTAATTTTAATACATTTTATTTTCGGAGAACAAAACCCCCTTCCTCAGGTCAGGATAGGACACTAACAGTACTATACTGAATTGACCTGAGGAAGGAGGTTTTGGCCTCTGAAAGCTAAATGTATTAGTCCAATAAAATGATATTATTTGTTTTATTTCTATTTGTTAATTTGTAAAGTGGTGATCGGTATTTGTTAGTTTTTTCAAATTTACATCTGCTGTCTTTATATTTTGCACAGTACTAGAGGACATTTTCTGTTTCTGTGGTGTTGCACTGTATGCAGAGTCTGGCATCGGGGGTTCAGTTTAATTTTTGTCTAAATAGAAAGTTTATGATTACTTAATCTATAGTGGATTAAGGTGTATCTGTATTTGTGAAAAAGACATGGCTTTCGGTTGGCATTAACTGTGCAGGATCGACGATCTGTACTAATCTGTATGTTTTCGTTTTACAATAGGTGAATTGATGTTCTACTGCTCACTGTAGTGTTTAAGATGCTTTCCTTTTCCTTGTGTGACTCGTACAAATTACTGCTTATGGTATGGTAGAATTGCTCTATAGGTCCTGAGTGTTTTGTATTCTCGGTATGCCTAGTACTGGATTTCGGGGGGGGGGGGGGGGGGTGTTAAAAAATGACCGGCCCCGGGTGTCAACTACCCTAGCTACGCCACTGCTTAGATGGTATAGACTGCCCTCCAACTCAGCCTCAATGGTGTTTCAATGCTTCTTAATTGCTCAACCTAATTTTCAAGAACTAGTCTCTAATGCTATTAAGGAATATTTTCTATTTAATACACTGCAAGACTTTTCTTGGATAATGATATGGAATGCATTTAAGGCTTATATCCAGGGTACAAGAATACATTTTGCTGCATCTACACATAAGAAGAATGATGATGATTTACATAACCTAGGCACTTCTATTAAAGGTCTAGAAGGTTTGCATCAGGCTAATCCTTCTGATATGTAAATACATGATAATTTATGGAAGACTCTCTTTCAATACAATTCTCTTTTAGGGAAACAGGCTAGCAAAGAACTATTTATGCAATCAGCCAAATATTATTCTGAAAGTAGTACTAATATTCCGCAGTTAGGGGCTTTAAGGATTATTGAAAATACATTACAAGGCAGATCAACACATAGAAGGATCCCCAATCATTTGATATTGACATGTGCGACCATTGCACTTACACAGAATTACTTTGGATTTGACAGGTCTTTTTACCAACAAATAAAAGGCACAGCCATGGGCTCAATCATGGCTCCTGATATAGCAAATCTTTACGTTGGAGATTTTGAAAAACAACATTTGACAACACATCAATTCAAAGAAAACATTAAGATATACCGTCGGGGGAGGAAGTGACGTCACGAAACTGAATGGCTGCTTAATCCCGGAGCTCCGTTCCTACCTCTGCGAAAAAGGCACTATTCGCTATAAATTAATCTCTCACAACATTCGCATGAAAGGCGAACTGGTGCTGAATTAATTGAATCCAGAAAAATGAGTAAAAGAAGCGGCGCGCTGCATCGGGAGAGCGAGCGTCTGTCGTCGAAGCAACCGGATCGAGGCCTAGCGCACACCGCCTCCCCCAAGGTATGCAGACTCCCAGAAGTTAGCCAGATTTCGCCTCGTGAAGTGCGCTGCGAGCCCATCCCCGCTCAGGCTCCCTCACAGGAACTGACTCAATGCTTGGAGGCACTCAGGGCTGAAATTGTTGCGTCAAAAGACGAAATCCTGGAGCACGTGGATGCTCTGAGCGCCGAAATGAGGGAGCTGGGGGGGAGGGTTGAAGCTTTGGAAGAGCGCGCAGACGAGCTGGGGGAGAGACACGACGAGACAGACAAACGCTTGCAAAAATTGACAGACCAGGCGGAGGATCTGCGTTTGAAATTAGATGACCTTGAAAACAGGGGGCGCAGGCAAAATCTTCGCTTTCGAGGAGTTCAGGAAAATGGAGACCAGGAAGATGTCCAGACAGTGGTGCGATCTATATGTGCACAGTTGATGGGCCCAGACTTTGATACCAGTGAGATAGAAATGGACAGAGCTCATAGAGCGCTTGGGCCTGCGAGGGATAACAGACCGCGAGACATTGTGGTGCGTTTTACCACCTATGCTTGCAAAGAAAGGATTTGGCAAAAAGCTCGACAATCCACCAACCTTGAATTCAATGGGGCCCGCGTTGCGGTCTACCAGGATCTTTCTCTGTACACCTTGACCTTGAGAAGGAACATGAAGCCGGTCATAGAGGTCCTAACTAAGGAAAAAATATTGTACAGATGGGCATTTCCGTTTGCAATTTGCTTTGAGATTAAAGGGGAGAAACTCCGCTGTCGCACTGTGGAGGCAGCATGGAAGAGCCTTTACGAGGTGGGTTTAACATCTACAGAGAGTCCGCCGACGGAGTTGGCTCCCTCAACAAAAGCACGGCTGCAGAGATGGAAAAGAGTTGAAAAAGGAGCAAAGAAACCACGAAACCAGACCTGAGAAGCAACAACTGGACAGTGTGGTGAAAAGAAAGTTCTGGAGTTCAAAGCCCCAGCAGGGGAAGTGATGACTTTATGATTAAGTGAGAGTGAGAGTGACTTAAACATTATTATACGAAACAAGATAGTGGATTTTCATATGTATCTGAGAAGATAAGTGGAGGTGGGGACGTGAGAAGGAGGGGATTGAGGGGTTCCGTTTATTTTGGGTTAAAAAATTGTAGTATAAAAAAAAGGTTGGAAATCAGCTAGTGGAGTTTCTTCTTCAAAGTCCCAAGCAGTATCTTAAGGAGCTGCTTGGTGGGTTGTTAAGAGGGAAGGGAAGGGAGGGAGGCAGGAGGGGAGAAGGAGCTAGGGTGGGTATGGATGGGGGGGAGGGGATAGTAAGGGTAGGGAATAGTAGGGGAGAGAGGGAGCTAGAGTTAGGATTAAGTCTTCCCGGGTTTATAATTTATTGTTCACTGTACCGAAATATAAATGGTTGATTTTAGGGTTTGCACATACAACATAAAGGGGCTGAACTCTCCATATAAGAGGCACGCACTGATGCGGGAGTTGAATTTGATGAGACCGCGGGTTGTCTTCCTGCAGGAAACTCATTTTCAGCGAAGACACGAAGGGCTTTTGAATTTTAAACAATACCAGCAAGTGTTCTGTGCCTCCGATGTGGCTGGTTCTAAAAAACGTGGGGTAGCAATAATGTTTCATAAAGACACTCAGGTACAAGTCTTACACTCTAGAAAGGATAAGGAGGGCAGATTTTTGCTATTGCACGTGATGTTGGAGCAGGAGGAATGCACATTGGCTAATGTATATGCCCCGAATGAGAGGCAGGATAAGTTTTTCACGCGCCTGCGGAAGGAACTACAGGCCTTTGCTAAAGGTAAACTGATTGTGGCTGGTGATTTTAATGCCACCATGCAGCCAGGTTTAGATAGGTCAGCTCCTCCTGCTCTGATTGACCGTAAAAATTCTTGTGCTTTAAACTACTTGGTTGATGAGATGGGGTTATATGATCCCTGGAGAATTGGGAATACCAGGGGGAGGGAATACACCTTTTACTCAACAGTACACCTCTCTTACTCCAGAATTGACTATCTTTTCTTGGACAAGGCATTGTCGATTGGAGGGGGAGGGGCTAATATAGGTCACATAACGATTTCAGATCACGCTCCAGTCTGGGTCAATATTCCATCATTGAGGGAGGAGCAGCGTGACAGAAGATGGACGATTAATAATTCTCTATTACAAGACCCGGAGCTGGTGGGGAGATTTTACCCAGTACTAAAAGAGTATTTTGACATTAATATAGATTCTGGACCATCTCTGGGTACAGTTTGGGATGCATTTAAAGCAGTAGCGAGAGGGTTTTTTCTCAAGCAGGCTGGTCAAAAAGCTCGAGTTCATAAGGAACGCCTGTCTAGATGTATGGATAAATTGGGGGAGCTAGAGCTTAAATATAGAGATACTGGGTCGGTGGCTGATTATCGGAGGCTGCAGGCTATGAGACTGGAGGTGACTGATCTGCATGAGGATAGTTTGAAATTTGTGCATGCAAGGGTTAACCAGGTGTACTATGCAGGTGCTAATAAACCTGGAAGATTATTGGCCACTAAGTTACGAAAGATGAGATCTGACCGAAATATACTAAGGATGAGGGGTACTAGAGGTGAGGTGGTGCACAAATCCACACAAATCAGAGATTGTTTTGCACAATATTATGAACAATTGTATCGAGAGGATGCTGCTGTACAGACTGATAAAATAGATGAATATTTGGAGGCGAGGGGCTTGAATGTGCTTTCTGAGACACAGAGATTGGACCTGGACCGACCGGTGGGAGTAGATGAAGTTATTCAGGCCATCAAGAATATGCCAACGGGGAAAGTGCCGGGGCTAGATGGTTTTACAAACGAATTTTATAAGACTTTTGTAACCCAACTAGCGCCCTATTTGACTTTGATCATTAATTCGGTGCGAGAGGGAGCTTCACTGCCATTGACGATGTTGGAGGCATGGGTGGCAGTAATACCAAAGCCTGGTAAGGATAGAACTGAATGCTCTTCGTACCGCCCAATATCGATACTCAATACGGACGTAAAAATTTTGGCGAAGGTCCTGGCCACTAGGCTGGGGAGGCTCTTGCCTAGTTTAATTCACCCAGATCAGGTAGGCTTTGTAGCTAACAGACAAGCTATGGATAATATCCGGAGAACAGTGGACCTTTTATATGCAACTCGGACGAGGGCTAACCCGGTGGTTTTATTGGGGCTGGACGCTGAGAAAGCCTTTGACCGGGTCCACTGGGGGTTTCTTGACAAGGTCCTAGCTAGGGCTGGGATAGGTACCCAATATAGAACTTGGATTGGGGCATTATATACGGGGCCACGGGCTTGTGTGAGGGTGAATGGGGGACACTCGGCGATGTTTCAGCTAGGAAGGGGTACGAGGCAGGGGTGCCCGCTGTCTCCCTTACTCTTTGCTCTGGCAATGGAGCCCCTGGCGGAGGCGATTAGAGAACATCCAGACATAGCCGGGGTGAAGGTGGGAGGACAAGAATATAAAGTAGCGTTGTTTGCTGACGATGTCCTCCTGTCATTAACAAACCCGCTGATCTCCTTACCTAACCTCATGAAAGTGATAAGGGAATATGCGGAAATTTCAGGATATAAACTTAATGCTAGTAAGTCAATAGGAATGGCAGTGGGGGTGCCTTCGAGTGTAATGGAGACTTTGAAGACATCCTTCCCTTTTAAGTGGGAGGAGAGTGCATTGAGTTACTTGGGTGTGAAGATCACTAGTAATATAGCCGCTCTGTTTGACAATAACTACCAAGCCCTTAAGAGGGAGATACAGAGGGATCTGGACAGATGGTTGGGTGTGGGACTGTCTTGGTTTGGGCGCATTGCAGCAATTAAAATGAATGTCTTGCCCAGGCTGCTATACCTGTTCCAGGTCTTGCCTTTAAAGGTGTCTAGATCCTTCCTGTCTGGCCTTCAGGATATTTTGATCCGATTCATTTGGAATCATAAAAGACCACGATTGCCCCGAACATTGCTATACAAGAGTAGGAGGGAGGGAGGCCTTGGAGTTCCCAACCTGACGTGGTATTATTGGGCGGCCCAGGCGAGAGGTGCTATTGACTGGTTTAGAGGGGAGGACCATAAAAGATGGGTGGCTATAGAGCAAGCTTTGGTGGGCTCGCGACCCCTGAACCATTTAATGTGGCTACCTAGTAAACATAGAGGAAGGACAGACAGATTTCCTCCCACAGTCCAGGCTACGTTTCATTATTGGGACTCTATGTTCACAGACCGTCAACCGATATTATCAGGCTTAGCCCCAATTGCAGATAACCCCTCCTTTGAACCGGGTGTGGGCAGTAGACCTTTCAGTGACTGGGCTGTAGCAGGCCTGGATTTGTTAGGGCAGTTACATGTGGGTGATAGGGTGACCCCTTTTGAGAACTTGATGAAAGATTATGGACTTAGCTCCGGTGATCATTATGCCTACTTGCAGCTTCATCACTTTCTCAAGGGACCTGTTTATGGTACATGCTTAAAACGTGACACACACCCGATGGAGGAGATTTGTGTAGACACGAAGCGTACGAAGGGTCTGATATCCTTTTTATATGATTACTTAATGCGGCTTTCGAAACCGTATGTATTACATAGACAGAGATGGGAGCAAGAACTACAATTTACACTTCCTAAGCCCATTTGGTTGACTCTGGAAAAGAATATTAGGAAGGTATCATTAGCAGTGGCCTTACAAGAAAATGCGGTTAAGGTGTTTTACAGATGGTACTTGACTCCTGCTAGACTACACCACATGAATGCTCAAATATCACTTAGGTGCTGGCGAAACTGTGGAGAGGTGGGAACTGCAGGGCACATTTGGTGGAAATGTCTGAAAGCACAAGCTTATTGGAGAGGAATTCAAGCACGCCTTCAGGGATGGATTGGCAGGTCTGTGCAGTGGCATCCCTCGATCTTTCTGCTGGGGGCACGACCTGAAGGTCTTGAAGCCCACCAGTGGCTCCTGGTGCGGGCCACTCTCAATGTGGCAAGGGTGAATTTGGCTCAAAGCTGGAAATCTCCTTTGGTCCCCTCAATGGTAAGATGGATAACCAAGGTTCGCTATACCTGTGAAATGGAACGGTTGACTGCTGTAAAACGAAGAATGTTGCCTAAATGGCAGAGAATTTGGGAACCCTTTTTGGCTAAGTGCGTAGAATAATATATGTTTTGGATGCTATAAGAAATAAGAGGGAAGACGGGTGGGAGGGGGGAGGGAGGTTTAGAGTTGATAGAGGGGGGAAGGGATATAAAGGTGGGGTAGACGTAAATGTAAAATCATAAAATCTTTGAAGTACTGCGAGCTCCATATATGAAACTGTTAATCTGCTAACACTGTTATTAGTTATATTGATTAGTTTGACCTGGATTGAAAGTAAATCACTATACCTTATGGATATTATGTAAAGAAGGTTAAAACTTATGTTTGATTAACAATGTTGAATAAAGACTTCTATAAATTAAAAAAAAAAAGATATACCGTCGATATATAGATGACATTTTTATTCTGTGGCAGGGTGATGAAGATACCCTACTATCTTTTTTTGAATGGATTAACTGTCAGGATCCTAACCTCAAATTTAAATCAGATTACAATAATCAACAGATCAATTTTTTAGATCTCACTATTCAGAAGGATGACTATTTGTTCAATACAACCATCTATAAGAAGCCTACTGACCGAAACACCTTTTTGCATTATTCCAGCTATCATAATCCTAAATTGAAGAGTAATCTCCCACTGTGTCAGTTTCTCCGTCTTCGTCGCATTTGTATGGAGTTTGAGGATTCAATTTACAAGCCGCATGTATGGGAAAAAGATTTACTGCAAGAGGGCATCCTCAAAAACACATTGAAATGGGATATACCAAAGCTTTAGCACAAAATCGCGAAGACCTTCTTCAACAAGATCAGCAGAAGAAAGTTCCAGACATTGTGTGTACACTTAAATATTAATTTTTGGCAAAGCACATCGCTAGGTCCATACGACAACATTGGCACATCTTGGAGGAACTTGATTGTTTCAGCAATAAAGAATTAGTAATTGAATATTCAAGGAACAGGAACTTAAAGGAATTTTTGGTCCCCTCTACTCTACCGGATATAAGCAACCCTCTAGACAGCCTCCATGTAGGACACAGGAGATGTGGACGGTGCAGTGTGTGTGTGACCTTTGCATAGAGACTGCTAATTTCATTCACCCCATCACAAACAAAATTTTCATGCTGAAACATTCATCCAACTGCAATACTGCTCATGTTATTTACATCATTCAATGCCCATGCCCTCTACTATATGTGGGCAAAACAATCAGATCCATTAAAACGCGTATCATTGAACATAGGAGTTGTATAACAAGGAATGTTCTATCAGCACCACTGGTTCAGCATTGGCAGGCAGCTAACCATACCATAGCAGATATTAAGTTCCTTGTATTTAAAACATTCACTAGAAAATGGAGGGGAGGTGACATTGACAAGCTCATACTACAGGAAGAACAAAGATTAATTTATGATCTAAACACTCTGAATCCTAATGGCCTCAACAATGAGATTGACTTTCATCCGTTTTTATAGTTTTTAGTGCCATTTCTTTCAGATATATATGTATACTTAAATTAGTTCATACTATTCATGTTTTTTGCCATTGATGTTAGTTTTATATGTTTTATAGTATGTACACACCTTTTTTATATATGTATATATATGTATGTACCGTCACACATGGTCTTCATATACGTATATATATGGGATCGGCTTCATTATTTTTTATTTTATTATTTCTTTTATTTTTTAGTCATCATTCTTAATTTTTATGGTCAACATTTTTCATTATTATTTTGTAATTTTATTTCTTTCCATTTTTCGGCCACTTTTCTTGTTCATTTGTTCATACATGCAGTTTTTAACTATTCTCTCTTATATTTGGGTGATTTTCTATTGTGTTGTTTCTTATTTGTTCATTTTTTTTATTTTTCTTATTTTCTTTGTGGATTTTTTGTAGTCTTTAAAGATAGTGTATTTTATATGAATGCGATCATATATTTTTCAATTATTAACAATTTAATTAAACATTTTTTTGTGTTTTACTTTAAATGGTCAACTTATGATATGTGCATTTTTTTAATGCATTTTTGAATGCTGTGGACGTTTCATGCTTATATACAGTATTTTGGGTGATTTCTTACCTGGTTTATCATTATTTTATTTTTTCATTATTTATCATTCCCCCTTGTTTTAGTGAATAATGTCCTTTGTTTAGTTGTGTTCATTTTTCGGTCATGAGACACTGACTACTTAGTAGTTTTTTCTTAAGTGTTTCATTGGTTTTTGCCTGGATCTTTTATTTTGTCACCATTTTTTGTTTCAGTTTTAAGAATGGTAGGACATTCTACGTTATTTAATACGTCCTCACATCATCTAGTGCAGTCTACGGGATGACGTCATACAAGCCCCGCCCACTTGACACATTTTTTGTGTAATTATTTTATTTCACTTTTTGCCCCATCGTCTTTTAGTTTAACATGGATATCAACATATTGTACTTTCAACATTCTCCCTTTTTCCCAATGTTCACATGTTTTCTTTGTTTTCTGACCTCGACGGTTTTCTGACATCACTGGTTTTCTTTTTTGCGCGTTTTTCTGTTTTAATTCCTCCCATGTAGCCCGATCACCCTTCCACATTCATCGTTTGTCTGCAGAGTGCAGTGTAAGGCGGTAATGATTTCACAATGGTCTTTTTTAAGGTATGTTATCCTGTGGGACTAGCTTTGTTTATCGTATTAGCGCTTTGGAGATTAGCTTGCTTATGTGCCTTTTCCTTAGTACAAGCGGTTACATCAGGTTGGCCCCAAACAATGACTAGCATGCTCCTCTGTGTCACGCGCAATGTCTGAGATATCAGGATTAAGTATATTAGCCCCGTTCGCACTATCTTTTTCTGACATACATAGGCACACTACTTTCACTTTTATTATACACGTATTTGTCTGGATATTCTGGAGGATTATGGTGTGAGGTTCCGTTAGCGCTGTGGATTTTCTGCAAGGGTGGCCAGAGGCAAATATTACCATTAGGAGGTTTGATTTCTTACTACTTGTATTTTCTTTTGCTGTTTGCAGACCCATTTTAATGCTCTTGTCTACACCAATTGCATTCATGACTTGAGGTCAGTCTCTTATTCTTTTATATTTTTCCATATTTTTGTATTTTTACTTTCTATATATATTTTTTTGATTCATCACATATATTTTTTCCACAGGTTTTTAAAAAAAACAACCACCAATTTATGACCTCACTCCATAAGTGATTTCAGTGATAAGGTCAGTCTTTTCTCTCATCATGCACAGACCCATGTATGTGTGCATATATATAGAATCATGCCATTTCATATTGTAGCTGTATGGCTTGCAAGATACTTAGGACAGGTGTTCTATAGATGTGTCCAACTCCATATTGTATTGTAGCTGTATGTCTTTCAAGATATTTAAGACAGGTGCTCCATAGATGTGTCCAACTCCGTATTTTATGCTTGAGATTTCTGTTACAGGCTACTAAATGTCACATTTTTAAAAAAATATGTTTTTTCAACTATTATTATTTTGACATTTATCATTATTTTTTAATGGTTTTCTTCTTCATATATTATATTTATTATATTTATGTATATTTTTATTCATTTTTTAAATTTATTTATTATTTCTGTTTATAGACTCCTGATGTAGGCCGTCTGGCTGAAACACAACGTTGTGTCGAGTTATTGTTTATGTGAAATCATTTTATCATTATTTGTTTGGTAAATATCAATAAACGGTGTATTTTAATATTCTAGTTTGGTTCCAGTTTTTGGATAGCCTGGCTCACATTCCCACCTTTTTAATTTTTATTTTCACTATTAGCTAATTACTTGAAAGCTAGAAATGTGTGTAAGATTATCTGTGCTATTAAAGATGAAAGTGGTACTGTTCTTACTAACAATATTGATATAGCTAACAGATTCAAGGCCTTCTACACTAAATTAGATACAGCTGAAGCAGATTTTTCAAAAGCTGACCTTTCTTTTTTTGATGCTCTAAAACATCTCGCCATTACTTTAGATGGCAATATAGGAATCTCAGGCCCTATTACTGAATCTGAAGTCCTATCTGCTTTGAAAAACATGGTCCTTAAAAAGGCTCCAGGCCCAGATGAGCACATTGTAGAATTTTATCTCACATTTTCATTCTTGTTGATACCCAAGCTGTGTTCATTTTATAATCACCTCATACAGTCTGGGGACATTTGTGGTTCCTTCACTAAAGCCACTATTACAGTTCTATTAAAACCTGATAAAGACCCTCTCCTAGTACAGAATTATCATTCTTTATCTCATATAAATATCGATGCTAAAATATTTGTAAAAATAATAGATCAACGTTTACTTGCTCTATTACCCAAAATTGATTAATACTGACCAAACTGAATTCATTACTGGTAGACTTTCCTCAGATAGCACCCATCTATTTACCAATGTATTGTTACAAGGTCAGTTATCATCAGAATCAATTGTAGCTATTGGACTTGATGCCAAGAAGGCTTTTGATCATGTTGAATGGGAATATATGTTTTATGTTTTACAATGGTTTGTTTTTTCTCCAGAATTTATTAATGTGGTCAAACACTATATGCTAAACCTAGCTCCAGACTATATGGTGCCATTAATAAACTAACCTCAAAGAAACACTAAATATGAGGCAATTGCAAAAAGTGAGCTACAAAACTGTCCACTCTGCAGACTTCACTTACCTAGGAACCTGTCACGTTTTCAAAGCTGGAAACTGGGTTTGTGAGCCCTTGGGCCACTACCGAGGAGCGGCAGTGGCAGGCAAAACCACCCCATGCTAGAGACAGGGCAGATCTCTGACAAACAGTAGGCTTCACCTGCACCTGGCCACTTTTCACCAAGAGTTGAGCTCAAGGCTTCAGGTGGCCGGCAGGACTTACTGGACAGGTCCGGGACTGGATATCAGCTAGGCAGCACAGGGACTGAGGGTCAGAGGGAAAAGGAATAAACAGGGACAGCAAGGCAGGGAAAAGATAGGCTAAAGGACAGGACTGAAAGCTGCAAGCAGCCACTGAAGCAGGGAACAAACACAGATAAACCCAGAACTAGGCAAAGACATACAAACAAGACACAAGACTGGGAAACAAGCTATACAGTAAACAAGCAATACCCTAAACTAAACAAAGACTAACTAGCACAGGCAAGACTTCAGGCAAGAACTAGAGCAAGGAAACAAACTCAGGTTGAAGTGCAAAAGCACCAACATACCAGGGCCTTAGACACAATGCAAAGGCAAGGCAGAGAGGTTTCAGAATGGCTAATAAGCCCAGCAGCACCTGGAGCTCAGCTGCAACAATCACCAGGCAGCTATGGATGCTGTGCAGGGCCAAACCAGAAGAGTAAGTCTGGCAGCCTGGAAGATCCGGACTGGACTGGGCTAAAGTCTGGAACGGGCAGGAACAGCAAGACAGTCCATAGCAGTTCATAGCAGCCACCGGTTCTGGCCACCAGAGGGCGAGGTGAGCACGGACGTAACAGAACCAAATGGTGGAACTCCTTACCAACCAAAACAAGAAATATACAGGAATATACTAGATTCTGCAAAATCCTCAAATCGTTCCTATTCAAACAAACCCTCACAAAGAACAACCATATCTCAAACAATTAATTATCACCTGAATTAGTTATTACTCTATTTACCATTAACTTTCTCTTTGCTTCATGTACAATTTCTCATTCATAATAGATTTTCTAAATGTTAAACATCTATAGCTATCCCAGTATGTTTATGATATTGTATTGTAAAATTGGATTCTTACAACAAATTACTTCTTATGCATTATTCTTTGTTATGGGAAAATTAGGTTCTTACCTTGATATTTTTCTTTCCTTTAGTCACAGCAGATGACTCCATTAACTGATGGGTTGTATCCGCCCTCCAACAGGTGGAGATAGAGAACACTGAAAGCACATGGTGTTCCTGGACACCCAGCCCCCCTCTCCCTTCAGTATATGAAATTTCCAAAGCAGAGTGAATAAGAAAGGCAAAATAACAAACTTTCCTCACAGAGAACAAGGAGGGACATTATCAACCTCCTGCAATAAAAACAGCATGTAGTAACTCTAATAGCTTGTCTTCAAGTACTCCTGATGAGACACAATGTCTGTATGCAACACCTGTACAAAATCTAAGGTCAGACTGGGAGGGATCATGGATTCATCTGCTGTGACTAAAGGAAAGAAAATTATCAAGGTAAGAACCTAATTTTCCCTTCCTTGTCATCAACAGCAGATGAATCCATTAACTGATGGGATGTACCAAAGCACTCCCTAAATAGGGTGGAAACAGGCAACTCCGCGAGCAAGCACTTGCGCTCCAAAATACACATCCTGCCGCTCTGCCACATCCAGCCTGTAATGCCGCACAAAAGAGAGCTGAGAAGCCCAGGCAGCTGCACAACAGATCTCTTGAAGAGAAAAGACACCCGTTTCAACCCACGAAGAGGACATTGCCCTCGTAGAGTGTGCTTTAAACGCTTCAGGCGGCAACCGCCCTGAAAGCAGGTAAGCAGAAAAAATGAGTTCCTTAAGCCAGCGGGCTATAGTGGCCTTAGACGCCAGAAACCGCCATCGGGAACCTGCCAACAGAACAAATAAATGATCAGAATTCCTAAACTCATTTGACATCTGCAGATACTGCCACAGAGCCATGCGCACATCCAAAAGGCACAATTGCCCAAAGGAGTCCGGAAACTCCTCCTTTCAAAAGGAAGGAAGAAAAATGGGCTGGTTCAGGTGAAAAGCTAAAACCACCTTAGGCAGAAAGGAAGGCACCTTACGAACAGTTACCCCGGATTCTGAGAACTGTAGAAAAGGATCCCAACAGGAAAGAGCCTGAAGCTCAGACACACTTCTTGCCGACATCATTGCCACTAAAAAACTGTCTTGAAAGTCAGAAGCCCGTTTAAGAGGCTCAAACGGAGACCACTGGAGTGCTTCAACACGAGCCCCAGATTCCAAGCCGGACAGGGCGACCGCAAAGGAGGACGGAGACAAAGCGCCCCTCTGAGAACTTGGACAATATCTGGATGAGCCGCAAGGGACAAGCCGGAGACTTTCCATCAGAAGCAGGCCAACGCTGCCACTTGAACTCGAAGGGAATTGTAGGCCAGGCCCTTTTGTAGCCCGTCCTGCAAAAAGTCCAGCAAAAGCGAGACTGACGCCAGAGTCGGCGAGATAGCCTTGGAGTACACCACGCCTCAAAAGTGCACCAGATCCGAGCATAAGTCGCAGAGGTAGACCGTGTGCGAGCCCGAAAGAGCGTGGAAATAACCTTAATAGAATAGCCCTTGTCCCTCAATTGCGCCCTCTCAAAAGCCAGGCCGTAAGACCAAAGTGGCAAGGATCTTCCATAGTCACCGGACCCTGAACTAACAAGTTCGGGACTAGAGGCAGAGGAAATGGAGTCTCCACCAGCATTCGCCTGAGGTCCGCGTACCACGGACGCCTTGGCCAATCCGGGGTGATGAGAATCACCAATCCTTGGTGCAGGCGAATCCGAAGCAGAACCCACCCTATCAAGGGCCACGGAGGAAACACGTACAGGAGGCCCGAAGACCAAGGTTGAGCCAGTGCATCCAACCAGCAGCGCGAGGGTCGCTTCTTCTGCTGAAGAAGCGAGGGACTTTGGTGTTTGCACTTGACGCCATGAGATCCAATCCTGGAATCCCCCCATTTGGCACAAAACTGAAGAAAAACTTCCTCGGCAAGTTCCCATTCCGCCGGGTCGAGTTGATGCCTGCTGAGGAAATCGGCTTGCACGTTGCTTAACCAGCAATGTGAGCCTGCGGACAGCAGCTCCAGGTGGCGCTCAGCCCAGTTGAAAATCTCAGACGCCTCCGTGGCTAGGGCTCTGCACAGAGTGCCGCCCTGACATAAGTACATAAGTAATGCCACACTGGGGAAAGACCAAAGGTCCATCGAGCCCAGCATCCTGTCCACGACAGCGGCCAATCCAGGCCAAAGGCACCTGGTGAGCTTCCCAAACATACAAACATTCTATACATGTTATTCCTGGAATTGTGGATTTTTCTCAAGTCCATTTAGTAGTGGTTTATGGACTTGTCCTTTAGGAAACCATCTAACCCCTTTTTAAACTCTGCTAAGCTAACCGCCTTCACCACGTTCTCCAGCAATGAATTCCAGAGTTTAATTATGCGTTGGGTGAAGAAACATTTTCTCCGATTTGTTTTAAATTTACTACACTGCAGTTTCATCGCATGCCCCCTAGTCCTAGTATTTTTGGAAAGCGTGAACAGACGCTTCACATCCACCTGTTCCACTCCACTCAATATTTTATATACCTCTATCATGTCTCCCCTCAGCCGTCTCTTCTCCAAGCTGAAAAGCCCTAGCCTCCCTAGTCTTTCTTCATAGGGAAGTCGTCCCATCCCCGCTATCATTTTAGTCGCCCTTCGCTGCACCTTTTCCAATTCTACTATACCTTTCTTGAGATGCGGCGACCAGAACTGAACACAGTACTCAAGGTGCGGTCGCACCATGGAGCGATACAACGGCATTATAACATCCTCACACCTGTTTTCCATACCTTTCCTAATAATACCCAACATTCTATTCGCTTTCCTAGCTGCAGCAGCAGCACACTGAGCAGAAGGTTTCAGAGTATTATTGACGACGACACCCAGATCCCTTTCTTGGTCCGTAACTCCTAACGTGGAACCTTGCATGACGTAGCTATAATTCGGGTTCTTTTTTCCCACATGCATCACCTTGCATTTGTTCACATTAAACGTCATCTGCCATTTAGCCGCCCAGTCTCCCAATCTCGTAAGATCCTTCTGTAATTTTTCACAATCCTGTCACGAGTTAATGACTTTGAATAACTTTGTGTCATCAGCAAATTTAATTACCTCGCTAGTTACTCCCATCTCTAAATCATTTATAAATATGTTAAAAAGCAGCAGTCCTAGCACAGACCCCTGAGGAGCCCCACTAACTACCCTTCTCTATTGTGAATACTGCCCATTTAACCCCACTCTCTGTTTCCTATCCTTCAACCAGTTTTTAATCCACAAAAGGACATTTCCTCCTATCCCATGACCCTCCAATTTCCTCTGTAGCATTTCATGAGGTACCTTGTCAAACGCCTTTTGACAAGGTACCTCATGATTGATGTAGGCCACCGCTGTCGTGTTGTCTGAAAGAACTCGGACTGGGAGACCCTTCTGAGTCTGTGGAAGGCCAGAAGAGCTTGGAATATTGCTTTCAGCTCCAAGCAATAAATAGATGGACCACCCCGCTTCCACGGTTGTCCACTGACCCTCAGCATAGTGTCCCAGGCAATGTGCTCCCCAGCCTGATAGGCTGGCATCCGTTATCACCAGGCGCCAAGGGGAGAGCCAGCAGCATCCCTCATCGTAGCATGATGTTGGAGAGCCACCAATTCATGCTGCGCTGGGCCGCAGGAAGCCTGTGTTGGTATTCCTGGGAAATCGGAGACCATTGCTTCAGCAGGGAAAGTTGCTGGGGTCTCATATGTGCTCTCCAGGAGCAGTTGGACCTGATTCTGAAGCTTGAGGCCCCTGTTATCGGGGAGAAAGACAAACCCCAAGGCCGTGTTGAACCGGACCCCGAAATGCTCGAGAGACTGAGAGGGGGTCAGGTGATTTTTGGGCATATTGACCACCCAGCCCAAAGTCTGAAGAAATGTTATAACTCTGGTTGTGGCAAGTCGGATTTTCGTTCACCGTATCCGCCCTGATGAGCCAGTCGTCAAGATAAGGGTGAACTTTGATATCCTCTCGCCTGAGAAAGGTGGCCACCACTACCATCACCTTGGAAAATGTGGGAGGTGCTGTTGCCAGGCCAAAAGGCAAGGCGCAAAACTGGAAATGTCGGCTCAACACCGCAAACCGCAGGAACCGCTGATGCGGGGGCCAGATAGGAATATGCAAATACGCTTCCTTGAGGTCCAGAGACATGAGAACCTCCCATAGCTGTACCGCCGCAATGAAGGAGCGCAGGGTTTCCATGCGGAAGAGTCGCACTCTTAAGGCCTCGTTGACTCTGCGTAAGTCGAGGATCGGTCTGAAAGCCCCGCCTTTTCGAGGCACCACAAAACAAATGGAGTAGCGGCTGCAGCCGCATTCGGCAGGAGGAACCAGAACCACCGCTCCGAGCTTCAGTAGTGACTGCAAGGTCTCCTCGACCGCTGCCCGTTTGACGGCAGTGCCGCATCGGGACTCTAAAAAGGCGTCTCCAACCGGAGTGGCAAATTCCAACCGGTAACCTTCTCTGATCAGGTCCAGGACCCATTGATCAGAAGTAATCTTGGTCCACTCCTCGCTAGGCGACCCCCTACTGCGGGAACCAAAGAGTGGACCGGCGTCCCATCATTGTGGAGGACGCCCCTGAACTCCTGGGCGTTGACCGGATGTCGCAGACTGCCTGTTCGTACGAAAGGAGTTCCTCTGCTGAAAGCGGGAACGCTGTGAAAACCCCGCTGAACGCCCAGGGCGGTATCTTCGAGCCTCTCGAAAACGTGGTCTGGAAGAGGGGGGAAAGGAAGGGCTCTTAGAAGAAGGCCTCGGCCTATCCTCAAGCAACTGTTGGGATTTAGAGTCCTCTAGGTCCTTGACGATCTTCTCCAATTCCTCCCCAAATAAAAGGAAACCCCGAAAGGGTAACCTCACCAGCCTTTGTTTAGAGGCCATATTAGCCGCCCAATGACGAAGCCAAAGGCGGCGGCGAGCAGAAACAGCTAAAGACATCTGTTTACATAAGTACATAAGTAATGCCACACTAGGAAAAGACCAATGGTCCATCGAGCCCATCATCCTGTCCACGACAGCAGCCAATCCAGGCCAAGGGCACCTGGCAAGCTTCCCAAACGTACAAACATTCTATACATGTTATTCCTGGAATTGTGGATTTTTCCCAAGTCCATTTAGTACTTGTCCTTTAGGAAACCGTCTAACCCCTTTTTAAACTCTGCCAAGCTAACCGCCTTCACCATGTTCTCCGGCAACGAATTCCAGAGTTTAATTACGCGTTGAGTGAAGAAGAATTTTCTCCAATTTGTTTTAAATTTACTACACTGTAGTTTCATCGTATGCCCCCTAGTCCTAGTATTTTTGGAAAGCGGGAACAGACGCTTCACATCCACCTGTTCCACTCCACTCATTATTTTATACACCTCTATCATGTCTCCCCTCAGCTGTCTCTTCTCCATGCTGAAAAGCCCTAGCCTCCTTAGTCTTTCTTCATAGGGAAGTCATCCCATCCCCGCTATCATTTTAGTCGCCCTTCGCTGCACCTTTTCCAATTCCACTATATCTTTCTTGAGATGCGGCGACCAGAATTGAACACAATACTCAAGGTGCGGTCGCACCATGGAGCAATACAACAGCATTATAACATCCTCACACCTGTTTTCCATACCTTTCCTAATAATACCCAACATTCTGTTCGCTTTCCGAGCTGCAGCCTCACACTGAGCAGAAGGTTTCAGTGTATTATCGACGACGACACCCAGATCCCTTTCTTGGTCCGTAACTCCTAACGTGGAACCTTGCATGACGTAGCTATAATTCGGGTTCTTTTTTCCCACCTGCATCACCTTGCACTTGCTCACATTAAACATCATCTGCCATCTAGCCGCCAGTCTCCCTGTCTCGCAAGGTCCTTCTGTAATTCTTCACAATCCTGTCGCGAGTTAACGACTTTGAATAACTTTGTGTCATCAGCAAATTTAATTACCTCGCTAGTTACTCCCATCTCTAAATCATTTATAAATATATTAAAAAGCAGCAGTCCTAGCACAGACCCCTGAGGAACCCCACTAACCACCCTTCTCCATTGTGAATACTGCCCATTTAACCCCACTCTCTGTTTCCTACCCTTCAACCAGTTTTTAATCCACAATAGGACTTTTCCTCCTATCCCATTACCCCTCCAATTTCCTCTGTAGCCTTTCATGAGGTACCTTGTCAAACACCTTTTGAAAATCCAGATATACAATATCAACCGGCTCCCCTTTGTCCACATGTTTGTTTACTACTTCAAAGAATTGACGTAAATTGGTCAGGCAAGATTTCCCCACACAAAAGCCGTGCTGACTCGGTCTCAGTAATCCATGTCCTTGGATGTGCTCTGACCAGATCATAAAGGGCATCAGCCAAATAAAGGCCAGGGCAGACTCCACACGCGGGGCAACCTCAGAGAGGGAACCCGCTCCATCCGCGAGTTGTTCGACCGCCTGCTGTAGCCAGGAAAGGCAATACCGTGCTGCATAGGAACTGCAAATAGCTGCCCTTAAGGAGAGGGCCGAGATTTCAAAGGCCCGCTTCAAGGCGGATTCCAGCCACCGGTCCTGCATATCCTTCAATGCGACTCCTCCCTCCACAGGGAGAGTAGTTTTCTTAGTCACAGCAGTGACCAAAGCATCCAACTTAGGCATCCCAAAGAGGGACAAGTGGGATTCCCTACAGGGTAAAGGTGACACATAGCCCTAGCCACTTTCAAGAGGCCATCAGGTTCAGACCATTGAGATGTAATAAGTTCTTGGATGGCGCCATGCACCGGAAAAGCCCGAGAAGGCTTTCTAGTACTGGCCATCTTAGGGTTAATAGAAGAGGCTGTGGCCACGTCAGGATCGTCAATACTCAGGGCCTATAAGGCATCAGAAATGAGAGCTGTCAACTCGTCGAGGTGGAAAATCCATACCGCTTTAGGGATATCCAACTCCTGTGGCAAGCAGCTACCCTCCTCTGGATCATCAGTCCGTGAGGGCCTGCCAGACCCATCAGAATCCCCGTAACCAGACAACGGGGGAGAAAGGGGTGACGGAGAAGCACCCTCAGACGGTGTGGTCACTCGTCGGCGTTTAGCCTCAGCCAAGAGCTCGGGGGAAGAGATAAAGTCTCCAGCAGGTGCTGGGCTTTCAAAACCTGGAGGCAATCCAGTCCGCAGAAAATTTTCAGAAGGCTCAGGCAGGGCTCTTTTTAACATGAAGGCCCTATGCATCAGCAGCACAAATTCAGGGGCAAAAAACGCACCCTGACCATCCGCTCCTATATTAGGGGAAGCGGAGGCATGAGCCTCTCTAGAAACCTCGAGAGGCGTCCCCCTGCACTCAGACTCCTCAGCCACAGTGAGGATTGAGTCACGCGGCGCAACCAAAATGGCACCTGCTGCAAACTCCGCCAGCCATGCTCGTGCCAGCATTAGTGTCTAAGCAGCACGTGCTACAAAGCCCCGCTGCTGTCCTGCGTTTTCCACATCAGGAGCAGTGCTTAACCACTTCAGCAGCCATCACCCTTCTTTGGCGGAAAATAGAAACAAAATGGCGGCGGCGCACCAAAACTTACCCCGCACAGGAACGCTGTCAGCGGGAACCTCCCTGGAGGAGCTGAGCACCACTCTCCACACCTCTGGAGACTGAGTCAAACGAGCTCCGGCCAGGCTGAGAAGTTCCAGGAGCGCTGGAGAAAGCCTCAGAAGTTGCTACACTGTTAAAAGCAAGCCTCTTTTTTTTTTTTATACTGTGAGGAAAGTTGGAGGCAGGCAGCCATAGAGGGAATCCGGGAGGAGGGGGAATGGGGTAAGGCAGGGACAGGGAAAACCAAGTATGCCTTTAAAGTGGGCACCACCAGCCAGAACACCCCCCTGCTCTACTGGCAAAGCACAGGAGCCACCCCAGGCAGAAATCCAGGATATGAGAAAGCGACGTCCACACCTGCTGAGAGATAGAGATATACTGAAGGCAGAGGGGGGCTGGCCATCCAGGAACACCATTCAGTGTTCTCTATCTCCACCTGCTGGTAGGTGGGTACAACCCATCAGTTAATGGATTCATCTGCTGTTGATGACAAGGAAGTATCCTATACTGTTTATTGTAAGCCACATTGAACTCAAACTTGCTTGGGATAATGTGGGATATAAATGTCACAAATAAATAAATACATACATACTGCTAGAATCCAATTAAATAGCATTGTCTCAGACTCATTTCACCCTACTAGGGGCATTCACCAAGGCTGCACACTATGATTTTTATTATTTAATTTAGCTCTGGAACCTTTTTTTACTTGCTATACGGCAATCCTCGAATGTCAAGGGTATTCCTTTTGGTCAGCATATGACCAAAGTATCTGCTTATGCAGATGATGTGTTACTTTACACTGCTCCCTCATCTATACCTGTGATTCTGGATTTAATTTCCAAATACTGTGCTTTATTTGGTTATAAATTGAATGCCACTAAGGAGTTTTACTAAAGCTTAGCTCAAGTTATCTGCAGCAGGGCCCATAGGAATAAAATGAGCCCTGCTGCAGATAACTCAAGCTAAGCTTTAGTAAAAGATTCCCTAAGACTGAACTGATGCCCGCCCATTAATTGCCCAATTATCAAACATGAGATAACTCCCTATAAATTCATTTGGGCCCCAGAGTCTATGAAGTATTTAGGCATATGCTTTGGTCCATCTATTGAAGCCACCATATGACTAAACACTGTTTATATTTTGAAGATCACTAAAGATCTGAAACAGAAATGGTCTCCTCTATGTTTAATCTGGTGGGGGAACTTGTCTTGGATACAATAAAAATGATGATAGTTCCAAAGGTGAACTACATACTCTGTATACTGCCTTTCCTTCTACAGCATAGCACATATAAAAGTCATTCAGACCATTTTGTCTAAACTCCTTTGAGTGAACAAACTTCCTCGCACTGCCTTAAAAAGATTGAAAGCCACCAAAAATAGAGGCGGGGTTAATTTTCCCAGTCTTTATGATTATCATGTGGCTTTCTTAGTACACTAACATGCATCCAGGATAACTGTTGTTGATTTATAGAGATCTCCTATATGGATGCAAATTGAAACAGATAGATTCTCTCTTAATCAATATTAAGATTCTTACCTTGGGCGTATATAGAGAAATCTAAATGCAACCCTATAATTTCAACCACTCAGGCAATTTTTGCAGGGATTGATAAGCATGCTCAGAATCCACTTTTAAATACTACTAATATCCCCATATGGAATAATTATTTCTTTAAAATTAATAATGTGTGTATTAATTGGTCTGCATGGCAAGCTGCCAGGATTTGGTCTTCGAACCAACTCTTAAATAATGCTGACTGGCTTCCTTTTAAGACTTTGTGTATACAGTTTAACCTGAATCCCAATTACTATTTTCAGTGGTTACAGCTCAAACATTACATTTCCTCTTGCTTAAATGTAAGCAAACTTATTTCGATATACCTAGTTACCGGCACCCTATGCTCACTGCTTGCCAACGTTCCTGGTGCAGCATGTAAATAATATAAACTTATACAGCAATGGAAATTCCTCAGCTACATTGGTTCTTCTAGCCAATCAAAACCTTAATCCCTACATATATGCAGACGACGTCACGATTTACATCCCCATTCAAACATGATCTAAACGAAATTACCAATGAAATCAACCAAAGCCTCCAAATCATGCTCTCCTAGGCGGATGCATTCCAGCTGAAACTAAACGCAGAGAAAACACAATGTCTTGTACTCACCTCACAACACAACAAAAACAACTACTCCACAATAACCACACCATACTGTTCTCTCCCCATCAAACAAAATCTAAAAATTCTTAGAGTTACCATCGACCGAAACCTTACACTTGATACTCACGTGAAGAACACAACGAAAAAGATGTTCCACTCCATGTGGAAACTCAAAAGAGTAAAACCTTTCTTCCCGAGATATATTTTCCATACCCTGGTACAGTCAATGGTAATAAGTCATCTAGACTACTGTAATGCACTGTACGCTGGCTGCAAAGAACAGACTATCAAAAAACTCCAAACAGCCCAGAATACCACTGCCAGACTCATATTTGGAAAAACTAAATATGAAAGTGCAAAACCACTAAGAGAGAAACTTCACTGGCTCCCACTCAAGGAACGCGTTGCGTTCAAGATCTGCACGATTGTACACAAAATCATTCACGCAGACGCCCCAATCTACATGCTAAGCCTTGTGGACTTGCCTCCCAGAAACACCAAAAGATCATCCCACAAATTTCTCAATCTGCACTTCCCCAGCTGTAAAGGACTAAAATACAAGCTGATACACGCCACCACCTTCTCCTACCTAAGCACACAGTTGTGGAATGCACTACCTACAGCCCTGAAAGCTATCAACGAAATAAATAACTTCCGCAAATCCCTGAAGACACATCTCTTCCACAAGGCCTACAAAGAAAACACATAGCCTTACAAATCTACCTCACCAATCCACACAGTTTATTACAGTCCACCTCTATCCTGCCTAATACCTTCTCTCTTCCCTTACCTAATCTCTGAACACTAATAATTGTATCCGATATTATGGAATAACTATGTCATAACCAAACTCTGTAAGCCACAAAGAGCCTGCAAATAGGTGGGGAAATGTGGGATACAAATGCAATAAATAAAATAAAATAAAAGATCTGAATACTAAGCTATCTACCGCACAATGGCAGGACTTTTGGATTCCATTAATTAAAGCTACACGCTCTGCTGCTATATTTCAATCTTTGTTTTTCCTGATACACAGGGCCTTATGGACACCATACAAAGTATCCAGACTGCCAGATAATGGAGATGACAAATGTTTGTCCTGCAAAAACAGCACTGGTACTCTTGAGCACATTATACATGCTTGTCCTCACTAAAAGGTTTACTGGATGTCTGTATGGAAAATGATATTCCAACTTCTGGACTGTCATTAACCTTTCTTTTTTAAAATTTTAATTCTAGGCCCTGATGGCTTCTCTCAGCCTATCAACAGATACAAAGCCAAACTGCTTAGGCTCCTTTTACAAGTTAATATTAAGACAGTGTGCCATTGTTGGAGAGACTTGTCCAAGATTGATTATCTTATGTGGTGGAACTCCTTATTCTTAATGGCTAAATAAGAAAGACTGGCAGCAGACTGCTCAAGAGCATTACAATCACATGAAAAAGTCTGGGCTCCTTTAGCTGATTTCTCACATTACTCAACATTACTTGACTTTTTTCTACTTCATATTTTCTAGACTATGTTAGTTCCTTGAAGCTTATTTATATTGCCTGCGCATTGTGAGTTTTATATTGGTTACACCTCACATTCCCATGTGCATTTGTTTTATTATGTTACATCTGTTCACTTGTTAATTGCTTTTATATCTACAAAACCTAAAATAAAAATATTGAACTGAAAAAAATGAATTTTCAGCTGAAAATTTAGGGCCTCTTTTACCAAGCTGCAGTAAAAGGGGGCCTATATGGCATTGGTGCATTGATTTGCCACGCACTGAGCCCCCTTTCACCACAGCAGGTAAAAAGTATGTTTTTGCTTAAAAAAAGAAATGGTCGTACGTTAATCACAGGGATTGTGGCCATTTGTGCATGTGACCATTTCCGTGGCAGCTCTTACCACCACCCATTTATGTGACAGTAAGGGTTCCTGTGCTAACCTGGTGGTAACCAGACAGTGCATGGTGCTACCTGATTACCCCGAGTAAGCCCTATCACTACAAAATCAAAATTTATTTTGTTTTGCCAGAAATGGCGCGCAGTGGGGGCAGGAACTACTGCCTGGCTCCTGGAGTAGCCTGGTAGTTGTTCCAAATTGTAAAAAAGCCCCTTAGGCTCCTAACTTTGGCTGAAAATAGGACACAAATTTAGGACCATAACTTAGGAGCAGAAATTTAGGAGCTCAGCTTTTCTTGAATATCCGGCCCTTTATAGACAGTATTGCATTATTAACATTGGTAAATGGCCTGATGCTATACTTATAAGTGAGCTAAGTTAGAGAATGAGCAGATGATGCCACATGGACATTTATCCGTGTAGTTTAAGTGCCTATGGCCATTATCTGAGATCCATATCCACATGTAAACAGCAGCTTTCTGGAATTAGTGATCAAAAGTATGTAAAGATTTCAAGGAAGAGTAGTTTGGGTATGGCTTGAACAGGACTTAAAAGTGCATGTGTACTCCATTTTACAAAGTGAATACACATGTAGGGGGAGGCAAGAGATGCTGGATGATAGGGAGCAGAGAGGAGCTGAGAGATGCTGGACCATGTAGGGAGGAGGCATAGAGGAAATATGATGGACCATGTTGGGGGGGCAGGGAAGAGAGATGTGATATACTGAATACAGAAAGATGGTAACAGACATGCAGGATTGGTGGGAGCCAGAGAGACTAAGAGGATGTAAAAGGAAGAAGGAAGCTAAGTAGAAGATGATGGGGATGGGAGAAAGAGGCATTATGTTAAAAAAAAAAAAAAAAAAAGAGTCCGATGCTGGGGATGGAAGGAGGGTGCTAAGGATGTGAGAAGGGGCTAAACCAGCCAGATGGTTGGAATAGGAGAAGGAGGCTGGCTGTATTGGGTCTAAAGATGCTCGGTCCAAACAGGGGCTACTGGTGCCCGACATCGAGGAAGGAAAAGACCTCCTCAATGTTGAAGCATCTTCAATATCTGATGCAGTTCCATGGGGACCAATGCCTTCAATGCTCATTTTTTTTTCTGCATTTGAGCACAAATACAGCCATTCTATTTCACTGTGGCTATTTTTACCATAATGTCCCAGAAATCTGCCAGTGGGTTTAAGAGGTGCACAGACTGGGTTAGGACCATGTCTGACTAACCCACATGATGTATGCCTAACCTGTCTAGGACCTAACATAGTAGACGACGGCTGAAAAAGACCTGCACGGTCCATCCAGTCTGCCCAACAAGATAACTCATATTTGCTACTTTTTGTGTATACCCTACTTTGATTTGTACCTCCTCTAATTGTGCCCTTTAGAAGGGTCAGTCACAATCTGCGTACATCTTAAACCCTCTGATAGGGGACATTATGGGGAAAACAGCCACAGCGAAATCAAACAGCTCAATTGAAAAAAAAAAAAAATTTAAGTCTGTGCTGAGAGCTCAGCCCTAAAATGGCCAAAATCCACGGAAAAACAAAAAAAAAAATCAAAGGGCTGAAATATTCTAAGGAAATAAGAAAAGGGAACAAAAAAAATACTGTAAAATGGGATTCTTGCACTACTCACAGCTAAAAGAAAGGCAAGAAAGCAAAAAATCTCTCTGAAGTAAAGCACTCATAACAGCGATAGGAAACATGACTTCTCTGTTTCATGGAGAAAGTGAAACTACAGGTTTCACACTAGTCGACAGATGGGAAAGGCATTCGCATATGCATGGTGGGAGCCTGCCAAAGGCTTCTAGAATTTACTGAACATGGCAGCATCCACACTGGGGCTCTGTCGGTGACGTCACCCACATGTGAGAGAAATACTATGTCCTGCTTGTCCTTGTGGAAATAGCGGGGAATGTTCAGAACTTAACACCAATTCTAAACTCTAGGAGAGCTGAACTGTCCTGGAGATGTGCAATGATATCACCCACTTGCATGCCTGATTCTATCCTGTTTGTGAATGGAGAAAATCAAATGAGAGGATTACATTTTCAAATCTCCATGCCTATGTGTTAAAAAGTAACAGGTAATATTGCAGACTGTTGGATTTTCAAAGGAAATGGTTCCCTTTGAAAATCAGCTGAAAACCTAAACTTGTAAGCTACTGGCTCAGACTGAAAACTTTCTCTAAGGACATTCTTCTCCCAATTATACATACCCGGTCTTCATTCCTCAGAACCAGAGGTACTTCATATGTCTCATGCGGAACATAATTCTGAAATACTATCTCTGATGGGAAAGGTTGGAATAAAGTCTGGTCTACATCAACTGTAGAGAACTGAGAAATGAACAAGAAAAACTATTAGAGCTACAGTAATAATATTCAAGGGGCTCAACATGAATTAATGTTGCATTTATATCTAAGGACCAGAGATCAATTAAGTCAACACTGCAGATACTAATGGTGTGGAACCTACAGCACAACTATGAACAATGAGATTCTAATGACAGCATAAGCTCATCGTGCTTATACATTCTTGAAGGAGGATAATAGATGTCATTTTATAAACCTTGCACAGCTTCTACACATGGAAATGGCAGTACTTACACATGTAGATTTATTTGTATGTTTAACTAGTGATTTCAGAATGCTGCTATTTCCATGTGTAGAAGATTAGAATATACAGAATTGCAGGAGGCATGTTGTGGTTGTGACAAAGTGTACTTTCGATTTTACAATGGAAAGTCATATATATTTTTTAAAATGTTGGCTTTTGCTCTTCCTCTGAAGCACACATAAGTTTTATGAAAGGGCACATTCCAGCCAGGAATTGAAAAGAATGACTGAGAGGGTAATTGTGGTTAGCCCCTAGAGGGTTTTTTTGTTTCCTGTCATTGAAAATGTAAAAAAAAAAAAAAAAATCACCTTTTGGGATTTCACTCCATACTTGACTTCACCTATATGTATATTTGTCTGAAAAGGGGCTCCTATACTTATATCTCCTGCTATTCATCCAGCAGCAAACAGTGATTTTGCTATCCACCACCAGTGTTAAACCCAGATATTCAATGGCGGTTCGTTTCCGGTGACCAGCATTCAATATCCAGTTTCATTTTCAACTGCTGCAACTTAACCAGTTAAGCTGATATTCAGCGCTAACCAGTTAACTGCTTAGCGGTTAAAGATAGGCCACATAAATAGCAGGCCTATTTTAACCGCTAAACATAACCAGTTTGGTGCTGAATATCCACACCCAACACGCTATGTCATGCGATATAGCAAAGATACATACCTGTAGCAGGAATTCTCCGAGGACAGCAGGCTGATTGTTCTCACATGTGTTGTGGTCACATGTGGATCGACGTCCGCGTCGGCCCAGGAATCGGACGGCAATTTTGCAAGCAAAAATATAATAAAATCTTTCCAGAGTCATCTGGCACATATGTGCAGCCATCTTCCCGCCCGTCGCGTGAGCATTCCCGCTCAGTTTAATCAAAAAGCAAATAAACAACAAACAACAACTCCAAAGGGGAGGTGGGCAGGATTGTGAAAACAATCAGCCTGCAGTCCTCAGAGAATACCTGCTACAAGTATGTATCCTCGCTTTCTCTGAGGAAAAACAGGCTGCTTATTCTCACATGTGGGGTATCCCTAGCATCCAGGCTCACTCAAAACAATGAATATTGGTCAATTGCAGGGCCATGTCAACATGGTAAGCGGGGTAAGTGCCGCAGGGGGGTGCCTGCCTTCAAGGGTGCCGTCGAGTTGTATAAAAAAAAAAAGCCTTACCGCGTTGGCAAACTGGTGGGCGGGGCGGGGCGCCAGTAGTAAAAGCAACAAGCAGGCACGCTCGTCTCCGTCCCATCCGCTTCCCTGCCTCTCAGCCAAAGCCCGCCTTCCTGGCTGCAATCTGGAAAAGACGATTAGTTCGTCTTTGGCCCCGCCCACAATGGCTTCGTTCGAGCCCAGTAAACCTTCTGGCAAATCCACCTTGACTCCTGAATTCACTGCAACTGGTTCAACCTGGTCGCAGAAGCGCTTTGCAAAACCACTGAGGTACGATAGGATCAGATTGGCGGAGCTGGGCAGGGAAGATGGTAGCTTTGAGCCTCTTGGAGTTTAGGGAATACGGCTTAGTGAAACTAACACAGATAATTGTAAAGATCGTTGGAAGCAAAATTAAATATATAAAATCTTTTGTGGAAAAACCTAAAATGTAAGCTTGATACTCATAGGGTTTTTATTAATGTATGTCATTTCCTGTTTAACATGAGAGATTGTTTTCCCCCATTGTATATAAGTTCTTAGTCTTCTTCAAATGTCTCCACTCATGCAAATTCAATTTATGCATAGCCATTATGATTTTTTAAAGACCCCCAAACCAGTTTATAGTACAGGGGGCTACTGGCAATCCCCTTTGATTCTAAATGTGACCTCCCTGACTCTCTTCCTCAGATACTTGTTGCTTCATTCTACCTGTGTCATATGTAGCTCTCAATACAACAGTGTGGTAGCTATGTTAGTCTACTTTAAAGATAAAATAAATAGCAACAAAACAAGAAGATAAGATGATACCTTTTTTATCAAACTAGCTTCATGCATTTTTTGGCAAGCTTTCGAAGGCAGAGCCTTCTTCAGGTCAGAAATCAGCAAAAGATGACAAATATCAAAATATATAAGTTTTAATCATATTTGTTTAAAAATCACAACTCTTGAATATTTTTTAGAGGATTTATGAATTTCCTTTGTGGTTAATATAGAGGGCAATTTTACAAGCCTCTTCTGCACATAAAATGACAATGCTATCAAATCTATGTAAGCCACATTGAGCCTGCAAATAGGTGGGGGAATGTGGGATACAAATGAATAAATAAATAAAATAAAAAAAAAAAAAATGAGTGTTAACTAGGTATGGGCAGCCAGAAAAGTTGTGTTTCCGTGTGTTTTCTCGTGTCGTGTATAGCCCATTTTGTAAGATGCTGCATGTGGAAAAAGAGTGCACTCTTTCCCCAATAGGGCTCACAGGTATGCACAGATTTTTCAGGTGCAGTGGGAAATAGTGCGCCCTCTTTCCAGGGCACTAGTTCCAAAGAGTGCACGCTTACCGATAAAAGTCATAACATGAAATCTGATTAGTTCATTGAGTTTTCTGCTCATTTCATTTGGTACATGCAATGACTTAGGATATTCTGTTGACATTTCCAATATCGTTGCAAATGACAGCTCATTCCTAGTGTTTATAAAATTGCATGTGTGATGTGCATGTAAAATTACACAGGTACAGCTTGTATAGATCTAATTTTACCCAGATAGAGTAGAGTAAAGGGGTTTTGGAGGATGGGGTTGTTGAGGGTTTGGATTTATGAACACAAACACTCACACACACACTGAAATTAACCCAGAAAATTTGGTGCCAAAGGGCAGCTGTGAATTTAAATGCATAAATTTCACTTGTCAAGTGAAAATGTAGTATGAGGATACTTTCATGTCGGGACTCACTCGGCAGAGCAGAAGAGAAGAGAAGAAGAATCTTCTCAAGTACTTCTTTAAGCCAGCTCTTCCAGGCGCCTTGGAGCCAGGTAAGTCCGGGGGGGCGTGCGTGGAGGGGGGGGGCGCCAACTGATAGTCTGCAGGGGGGAGCCAGAGACACTAGGCACGGCCCTGGTCAATTGGGCCTCACAACGGCAAGGACATAAAGCGAATGCTACATAGCTGTAGAAGGTATTCTCCGAGGACAGCAGGCTGATTGTTCTCACTGATGGGTGACGTCCACGGCAGCCCCCTCCAATCGGAATCTTCACTAGCAAAGGCCTTTGCTAGCCCTCACGCGCCCATGCGCATCGCGCATGCACGGCCGTCTTCCCGCCCGAACCGGCTCGTGTTCATCAGTCCCTTATATAGCAAGACAAAGACAAGGGAAGACACAACTCCAAAGGGGAGGCGGGCGGGGTTTGTGAGAACAATCAGCCTGCTGTCCTCGGAGAATACCTTCTACAGGTATGTAGCATTCGCTTTCTCCGAGGACAAGCAGGCTGCTTGTTCTCACTGATGGGGTATCCCTAGCCCCCAGGCTCACTCAAAACAACAAACATGGTCAATTGGGCCTCGCAACGGCGAGAACATAACTGAGATTGACCTAACAACTTATCTAACTAACTGAGAATGTAGCCTGGAACAGAATAAACATGGGCCTAGGGGGTGGAGTTGGATTCTAAACCCCGAACAGATTCTGAAGCACTGACTGCCCGAACAGACTGTCGCATCGGGTATCCTGCTGCAGGCAGTAATGAGATGTGAATGTGTGGACAGATGACCACGTCGCAGCCTTACAAATCTCTTCAATAGTGGCTGACTTCAAGTGGGCCACAGACGCTGCCATGGCTCTAACATTATGAGCCGTGACATGACCCTCAAGAGTCAGCCCAGCCTGGGCATAAGTGAAGGAAATGCAATCTGCTAGCCAATTGGAAATGGTGCATTTCCCCACAGCCACTCCCCTCCTGTTGGGATCAAAAGAAACAAACAATTGGGTGGACTGTCTGTTGGGCTGTGTCCGCTCCAGATAGAAGGCCAATGCTCTTTTGCAGTCCAATGTGTGCAGCTGACATTCAGCAGGGCAAGAATGCGGACGGGGAAAGAATGTTGGCAAGACAATTGACTGGTTCAGATGGAACTCCGACACTACCTTCGGCAAGAACTTAGGGTGAGTGCGGAGGACTACTCTATTATGATGAAATCTGGTGTAAGGGGCCTGGACTACCAGGGCCTGAAGCTCACTGACTCTACGAGCTGAAGTAACTGCCACCAAGAAAATGACCTTCCAGGTCAAGTACTTCAGATGGCAGGAGTTCAGTGGCTCAAAAGGAGGTTTCATCAGCTGGGTGAGAACGACATTGAGATCCCATGACACTGTAGGAGGTTTGACGGGGGGCTTTGACAAAAGCAAACCTCTCATGAAGCGAACAACTAAAGGCTGTGCTGAGATCGGCTTACCTTCCACACAGTAATGGTATGCACCGATTGCGCTAAGGTGAACCCTTACAGAGTTGGTCTTGAGACCAGACTCAGACAAGTGCAGAAGGTATTCAAGCAGGGTCTGTGTAGGACAGGAGCGAGGATCTAAGGCCTTGCTGTCACAACAGACGGCAAACCTCCTCCATAAAAAGAAGTAACTCCTCTTAGTGGAATCTTTTCTGGAAGCAAGCAAGACACGGGAGACACCCTCCGACAGACCCAAAGAGGCAAAGTCTACGCTCTCAGCATCCAGGCCGTGACAGCCAGAGACTGGAGGTTGGGATGCAGAAGTGCCCCTTCGTCCTGTGTGATGAGGGTTGGAAAACACTCCAATCTCCACGGTTCTTCGGAGGACAACTCCAGAAGGAGAGGGAACCAGATCTGACGCGGCCAAAAAGAAGCAATCAGAATCATGGTGCCTCGGTCTTGCTTGAGTTTCAACTAAGTCTTCCCCACCAGAGGTATGGGAGGATAAGCATACAGCAGGCCTTCCCCCCAATCCAGGAGGAAGGCATCCGATGCCAGTCGGTCGTGGGCCTGAAGTCTGGAACAGAACTGAGGGACTTTGTGGTTGGCTCGAGATGCAAAGAGATCTACCAAGGGGCTGCCCCACAATTGGATGATCCGGCGCACTACTCTGGAGTTGAGCGACCACTCGTGAGGTTGCATAATCCTGCTCAACCTGTCGGCCAGACTGTTGTTTACGCCTGCCAGATATGTGGCTTGGAGCAACATGCCGTAACGGCGAGCCCACAGCCACATGCTGACGGCTTCCTGACACAGGGGGCGAGATCCGGTGCCCCCCTGTTTGTTGATGTAATACATGGCAACCTGGTTGTCTGTCTGAATTTGGATAATTTGGTGGGACAGCCGATCTCTGAAAGCCTTCAGAGCGTTCCAGACCGCTCGTAACTCCAGGAGATTGATCTGCAGATCGCGTTCCTGGAGGGACCAGCTTCCCTGGGTGTGAAGCCCATCAACATGAGCTCCCCACCCCAGGAGAGACGCATCCGTAGTCAGCACTTTTTGTGGCTGAGGAATTTGGAAAAGACGTCCCAGAGTCAAATTGGACCAAATCGTCCACAAGTACAGGGATTTGAGAAAACTCGTGGACAGGTGGATCACGTCCTCTAGATCCCCAGCAGCCTGAACCCACTGGGAAGCTAGGGTCCATTGAGCAGATCGCATGTGAAGACAAGCCATGGGAGTCACATGGACTGTGGAGGCCATGGGGCCCAGCAATCTCAACATCTGCCGAGCTGTGATCTGCTGGGACGCTCGTACCCGCGAGACGAGGGACAGCAGATTGTTGGCCCTTGTCTCCGGAAGATAGGCACAAGCCGTCCGAGAATCCAGCAGAGCTCCTATGAATTCGAGTCTCTGTACTGGGAGAAGATGGGACTTTGGATAATTTATCACAAACCCCAGTAGCTCCAGGAGTCGAATAGTCATCTGCATGGACTGTAGAGCTCCTGCCTCGGAATTGTTCTTCACCAGCCAATCGTCGAGATAAGGGAACACATGCACTCCCAGCCTGTGAAGCGCTGCTGCTACTACAGCCAGGCACTTCGTGAACACCCTGGGCGCAGAGGCGAGCCCAAAGGGTAGCACACAGTACTGGAAGTGACGTGTGCCCAGCCGAAATCGCAGATACTGCCTGTGAGCTGGCAATATCGGGATGTGTGTGTAGGCGTCTTTCAAGTCCAGAGAGCATAGCCAATCGTTTTCCTGAATCATGGGGAGAAGGGTGCCCAGGGAAAGCATCCTAAACTTTTCCTTGACCAGATATTTGTTCAGGGCCCTTAGGTCTAGGATGGGACGCATCCCCCCTGTTTTCTTTTCCACAAGGAAGTACCTGGAATAGAATCCCAGCCCTTCTTGCCCGGATGGCACGGGCTCGACCGCATTGGCGCTGAGAAGGGCGGAGAGTTCCTCTGCAAGTACCTGCTTGTGCTGGAAGCTGTAGGACTGGGCTCCCAGTGGGCAATTTGGAAGCTTCGAGGCCAAATTGAGGGCGTACCCTTGCTGGACTATTTAAAGAACCCAACGGTCAGAGGTTATATAAGAGACCACCTTTGGTGAAAAACTTTCAACCTCCCCCCGACCAGCAGATCGCCCGGCACGGACACGTTGATGTCGGCTATGCTCTGCTGGAGCCAGTCAAAAGCTCGCCCCCTGCTTTTGCTGGGGAGCTGTGGGGCCTTACTGAGGCGCACGCTGCTGACGAGAGCGAGCGCACTAGGGCTTAGCCTGGGCCGCAGGCTGGCGAGAGGGAGGATTGTACCTAAGCTTACCAGGGGAACAGCCCTCCTTCCTCCATAAAAACGTCTACCTGAGGAGGTAGATGCTGAAGGCTGCTGGCGGGAGAATTTGTCGAAAGCGTTATCCTGCTGGTGGAGCTGTTCTACCACCTGTTCGACCTTTTCTTCAAAAATGTTGTCCGCTCGGCAAGGGGAGTCCGCAATCCACTGCGGGATCCTATTCTCCAGGTCGGAGGCACGCAGCCATGAGAGTCTGCGCATCACCACACCTTGAGCAGCGGCCCTGGATGCAACATCAAAGGTATCATATACCCCTCTGGCCAGGAATTTTCTGCACGCCTTCAGCTGCCTGACCACCTCCTGAAACAACTTTGGCTTGCTCAGAAGGGAACTTGTCCACCAAGTCCGCCAACTGTCGCACATTGTTCCGCATGTGGATGCTCGTGTAGAGCTGGTAGGACTGAATCTTGGCCACGAGCATAGAGGAATGATAGGCCTTCCTCCCAAAGGAGTCTAAGGTTCTGGAGTCTCTGCCCGGGGGCGCCGAAGCATGCTCTCTAGAACTCTTAGCCTTCTTTAGGGCCAGATCCACCACACCAGAGTCGTGAGGCAACTGAGTGCGCATCAGCTCTGGGTCCCCATGGATCCGATACTGGGATTCGATCTTCTTGGGAATGTGGGGATTAGTTAATGGCTTGGTCCAGTTCGCCAGCAATGTCTTTTTCAGGACATGGTGCATGGGTACTGTGGACGCTTCCTTAGGTGGAGAAGGATAGTCCAAGAGCTCAAACATTTCAGCTCTGGGCTCATCCTCCACGACCACCGGGAAGGGGATGGCCGTAGACATCTCCCGGACAAAGGCCGCGAAAGACAGACTCTCGGGAGGAGAAAGCTGCCTTTCAGGGGAAGGAGTGGGGTCAGAAGGAAGGCCATCAGACTCCTCGTCAGAGAAATATCTGATGTCCTCCTCCTCCTCCCACGAGGCCTCACCATCGGTATCAGACACAAGTTCACGAACCTGCGTCTGAAGCCGTGCCCGACTCGACTCCGTGGAAACACGGCCACGGTAGGAGCGTCGAGAGGTGGACTCCCTCGCCAGCACCGGCGAAGCTCCCTCCGCCGACGTCGTTGGGGAGTCTGCCGGGGAGGCGGCGGTAGCCGGTACCGCAAGCGGTACCGATACCGGAGACCTCACCTCGAGCAAGGGGCCAGCCGTCGCCTCACTCGACGGTACCGGTGGCGCAACAGTTCTCCCAGAATCTCTGGAAGGACGGCCCGGAGACTCTCGTGCAGAGTGGCTGTGGAGAAAGACTGAGAAGCCGATGCAGGCGTCGAGGTCAGAGTCTGTTCCGGGCGTGGAGGCGGTTCCGGGCTGTCCAAGGGGGAGCGCATCGACACCTCCTGAATAGAGGGTAAGCGGTCCTCCCGATGCCGATGCCTACTGGGTGCCGACTCCCTCGGCGACCCAGAGCTCTCGGTACCGAGACGGGAAGGAGACCTGTGTCGATGCTTCTTCGAGCGAAGCATGTCACCGGAGCTTCCCGGTACCGACGAGGAGGACGTAGAATCCAACCGTCGCTTCCTTGGGGCCAAGGCCGAAGAAGGTCGATCTCGGGGGGGCTGTACCGCAGGAGCCCTCAGGGCAGGAGGAGACCCACCCGAAGGCTCACCGCCACCAGCAGGGGAATGGACAGCCCTCACCTGCACTCCAGACAAAGCACCACTGTCCGACGACATCAGCAATAGCGGAGGTTCCGGTACCACCGACGTCGACGCAGCCTTCCGATGTCTCGGTACCGACGATGCAGGAGGTAGAAGCCTCGATGCAGTCGATGCAGAGGTCGAAGACTTCGATGCTGTCGACGTCGATGCACTCGACGAGTCCCGTGCTGTTGTCGTCGAAGAGCCCGAGAACAACACGTTCCACTGGGCCAATCTCGCTACCTGAGTCCTCTTTTTCAAAAGAGCACAAAGACTACAGGCCTGCGGGCGGTGCCCAGCCCCCAGACACTGAAGACACGAAACGTGCCTATCAGTGAGCGAGATTACCCGGGCGCACTGGGTGCACTTCTTGAAGCCGCTGGAAGACTTCGATGACATGGGCGGAAAAATCACGCCGGCGAAATCAAAATTCGTGCTGATGACGAAAGGCACCAAAAGGAAGGGAGAAAAAAAATCCGTACCGAGGCCAAATAGGCCGTTCCCGAAAGCGAAAGGAAATTTACGCGGGGAAAAAACTGGAAACACTGGAAAGGGGTAAAGACCGGATCGGTCTCTTTTTTTTTTTTTTTTAAAGCGAAAATCGCGAAGACGCGTGAGGTCAACTTGAGGGGCACGAAACGGCGGCAAAACACGACCGTCCCGAGCGCGGACAAAAGAAGACTGACGAACACAAGCCGGTTCGAGCGGGAAGACGGTCGCGCATGCGCGGTGCGCATGGGCGCGCGAGGGCTAGCAAAGGCCTTTGCTAGTGAAGATTCCGATTGGAGGGGGCTGCCGTGGACGTCACCCATCAGTGAGAACAAGCAGCCTGCTTGTCCTCAGAGAACATAGATTGACCTGAAACTATAAACAACTGAGAGTGCAGCCTGGAACAGAACAAAAATGGGGCTGGGGGGGTGGAGTTGGATTCTAAACCCCGAATATTCTGCAGCACCGACTGCCCAAACCGACTATCATGTCGGGTATCCTGCTGGAGGCAGTAGTGAGATGTGAATGTGTGGGCTGATGACCACGTTGCAGCCTTGCAAATCTCTTCAATGGAGGCTGACTTCAAGTGAGCCACTGACGCAGCCATGGCTCTAACATTATGATACCACTCAATTAGGGACACAATAGAGCTGCTGGAACACACCTACTATTAATTACAAACTCGCTCCAGTCTATTAATTACAAAATATCTTTATTGAACACATATGCTTCAAAACAGCGCACATGCATTTAAAACCACCTATAACAAAAATACTCACTCATACCTTCCATACACATTCGTTCTTTCATAGTACCTGTCTAGTGAATCTATATATATAATACTGATATTGGTCTTACTTATACTTATTGTGCATTTATAATTTATTACAATCTCAAATTATTGATGTTTTCCTAAATTGCTTAACACCACGTAGCACATAAATACTTGCTGTTTCACAAGTCACAGATAATCTCCACAGAATTGGAAAAAAAACAGCTGTGAAACAGCATTATACATAAACACTGGCATGTGCTTTCTATACACCCAGAATTCAGGGAACGTCCTAAGGTAGCTTATAGGCGTCAAGCCAATGTAGGTGAACTATTGAAGAGACCAAGAAGGGGATTGGAGGAAGGCAGACACTCCCCTTGTGGGAAGTGTGTGTACTGCCGTTACTCCTTAAATACTGGGATGATCCTTATACCTCATTGTAATAAGGAATTTATATTGCGCCATAATACCAATTGCACTAGTTCCCAGGTGGTATATTGTATTATATGCCCTTGTGGACTTTATTATATAGGTCATACCAAACGCCCTTTAAAGAATAGATTAGCAGAACATGTTAGTAACTTACGATTGAAGAAGGTAATGAGTCCTCTTGTGGCTCATTGGTATGAACACAATCATACTATAGAACAGCTAAGGTGCGTGGTATTGGTACAGATCTCCCCGGACAGATTTAAGGGGGGAGATATCAGTACTCGGTTGTTAGCCATAGAACAACGTTACATTTATACATGGGGAACAGTGGTACCTATGGGCCTCAATCAGGAAGTAGAATGGGTATGAGGGTATGTTTCTTTAAATCCAATAGGTGGGGCAGTGTATTATGGGAAGATTTAAATTTGGCGTTTGACCCTCCCCAGTAAATTCAGAGACACGGCAGTTGACTTCCGTGCTGAGAAAGTCTCATTCAGGCATGCAGCCGAACAGAATTGGATAACGTAAGTGCAGTTAAATATATGAAGTACTGTAATTTAGTGAATATAAAGTATATTTAGAATTTGGAGTTGAAGGGGTGGTAATAGGATTGTGTTTTCGTAGATGATGCGGTGGTTCCTCCTGATGAAGAGAACGAAATGCGGTCCTGCATAGAGGAACCGACGTTTTGTATAAGGACCAAGTTAACAGTATATGTGGGAGTGACATACTCATTCTGCTCATCAAGTACCTGAAGACGACTGAAAGTTATTTTACTCATTTTGAGAACTGTGTTAGAGACTATTATAACAACTTCCAGAAAATCATAGTGGAATTGGGAGATCATAGAGAACTGTGTTGGAGACTGTTTTTTTTCCAATTCTGTGGAGATTATCTGTGACTTGTGAAACAGCAAGTATTTATGTGCTACGTGGTGTTAAGCAATTTAGGAAAACATCAATAATTTGAGATTGTAATAAATTATAAATGCACAATAAGTATAAGTAAGACCAATATCAGTATTATATATATAGATTCACTAGACAGGTACTATGAAAGAACGAATGTGTATGGAAGGTATGAGTGAGTATTTTTGTTATAGGTGGTTTTAAATGCATGTGCGCTGTTTTGAAGCATATGTGTTCAATAAAGATATTTTGTAATTAATAGACTGGAGCGAGTTTGTAATTAATAGTAGGTGTGTTCCAGCAGCTCTATTGTGTCCCTAATTGAGTGGTATTGTTATTACATATACTTAGGGAAATGGCTGCAGCCGGATGGGATTCGAAGGCGGGTCTAACAGAAGACCGTGTCGCTGAACTATTGGGGGGAGTACGCCTGTTTTCGGGGGGGATTCAAGAGCAAGAAAGTAATTGGGATGAAGTTCTAAGGGTCCATAAGACATTGATAAGGGCGGAACTCCACTCGGCGGCTCTGATTGAATATTGCCATACGAAACGGGTCCCTCGTGGCCTACGAATCACTAAAGAGCCTAGATTCCTTGGCAATGATCAGTATGTCGCCAGGTGGAACACCGTCATTACTCAGTGTTCCCTTGACCTTATGTTACTTACAATTGATGCGTTACAGGACGAGATACAGGGACATAGAGATGAGTTATTTCAGAAACAGAATGTTATAAGAGGCGTTCAGGATAAAGTGACATTTGAGAAAAATTTAAAGGAACATAACTTAAAAATAGAGGAGTACACCAATGATCAAAGAGCGATCAAAATAGCGAAATTCCGAAGGGATGAATATGATTACACCAAAGGTTATGTCTACAGTTGGATGGATAAAAAACGTCGCACTCGTAAGGGTAAATTTGGAGGCAGAAAAGTACAATTTAAATTGTCTTCTAGTGAGTCATCGGGCGATGAAGAAAAAGTTCATGCACGTAGTAAAATTGAAGGCATAAATACACATAAAATGCATGATCAACCTGAGGAGTTACCGGACTCTTTTTTAAGAATAGGAGATCAAGGGACCAATATATCAGGCGAGTCAAAGGGAGGAACCAAGGGACCCAAAACCAGGAAGGTGCCCAAGAAATAAATAATGTCATCAATATTTCAAATAACACGTTGTCTCCAGCACAGAAGGAGGTCTTAACTAAGGGTTTATCTTTTGTACCCTCTAACAGATACGATGCGTTTGAGACCAGACGGGGACTATATCGGTTTTTTAGAGAATTAAGATTACGGCTACACTTTGGCAACACGGGGGATGTACAACAAGACCCCATACTCCCACGTACAGGTTACACATCTAGATGGGTGCCCCCTGGATCAGTAGATCCTATGATTCAAGCCTTTCAAAAATTGGTTTTACATGATATAGCCAGGTTGGAAGCAAATGGGGGGAAAGAATGGAGTAATATTTCGGGATTGCAACGCCGAGGTATACAGGAGTTAGCTAATGATGGTAACATAGTGGTTCAAAGGGCAGATAAAGGGGGTTCCGTGGTGGTCATGGATAGGGGAAAATATAAACAAGAAGCGATGGGACAGTTGGGTCAAATCCAATATTACATATTATTGGACGTAGATCCTACGAAGCAATTACAGTCTGAGATCGAGACATACGTGAATGAAGCAGTGACGGAGGGTATTCTTACAAAAAGGGAACAAAAGTTTTTGTGTCACCCTTGTCCTAGCATACCATATATTTATTTTGTCCCTAAAATCCACAAGTCCACCACGGACCCCCCGGGTCGGCCAATAGTATCCACTAGGGATACAGTGCTGGAACCCTTATCTAAATATATTGATATGTTGTTAAATCCCATGGTCACAAAAGCAGAATCGTATGTGAGGGATTCTATGCACTATATACAAATGCTTGAACAGTTAGAACCTCAATTGAAAGAAAATAATTTTTACATGGTGGGTTTGGACGTAGTTGCCCTATACACAAACATTCCCCAAGATAGGGCCATACAGATAGCATGTGAGCAATTCGAAACCCTGCACATTCCACAATCTAAAATTAAAGTGTTGAAACAACTTTTAATATGGGTGGTATGTTACAATTATTTCGAATTTGAGGAACTATTCTATAAACAAGTTAAGGGGGTAGCTATGGGGGCGAGTGTTGCGCCCTCATTAGCATGCCTCTATATGACTCAATTCGAAAAAAGGCATGTATATGAGTCTCGGTGGTCCGGGTATATCGTATCTTGGAAACGTTATATTGACGATGTCATAATGTTTTGGCAGGGTCCCCTGGTGGAATTGAGGGCTTTTCTGGAGGATTTGAATGCCGCAGACCCTAATATTAAATTTACTTCTCGGATAGCTCAGAATGAACTGGAGTTTCTTGATATCAAAATAGGAAGGACCATTGAGGGAGAGTTTACTACTACTATTTTTCGTAAGCCCACCGATCGTAACGCTTTGTTACATTATCAGAGTTTTCATCATCACGGTTTAAAAAAAAGGGATACCGGTTGGGCAGTTATTACGCTTAAGACGCCTATGTTCCTCTACCTTGGAATTCAAGAAACAGGCTAGAGGCATGATAGAAAGGTTTAGAGCCCGAGGTTACCCGATGGGGATCCTCAAAAATGCGTATAAAAGGGCTCTCTATACCCACCGACCATGGTTATTGTTACCAAAGTCTAGACCTTCTTCAAAAGCGTTAGCATGTGTTATTCCATTTTCTCAAAAAGCGTCTACTATTTGTGGCATTATACATAAACACTGGCATGTGCTTTCTATACACCCAGAATTCAGGGAACGTCCTAAGGTAGCTTATAGGCGTCAAGCCAATGTAGGTGAACTATTGAAGAGACCAAGAAGGGGATTGGAGGAAGGCAGACACTCCCCTTGTGGGAAGTGTGTGTACTGCCGTTACTCCTTAAATACTGGGATGATCCTTATACCTCATTGTAATAAGGAATTTATATTGCGCCATAATACCAATTGCACTAGTTCCCAGGTGGTATATTGTATTATATGCCCTTGTGGACTTTATTATATAGGTCATACCAAACGCCCTTTAAAGAATAGATTAGCAGAACATGTTAGTAACTTACGATTGAAGAAGGTAATGAGTCCTCTTGTGGCTCATTGGTATGAACACAATCATACTATAGAACAGCTAAGGTGCGTGGTATTGGTACAGATCCCCCCGGACAGATTTAAGGGGGGAGATATCAGTACTCGGTTGTTAGCCATAGAACAACGTTACATTTATACATGGGGAACAGTGGTACCTATGGGCCTCAATCAGGAAGTAGAATGGGTATGAGGGTATGTTTCTTTAAATCCAATAGGTGGGGCAGTGTATTATGGGAAGATTTAAATTTGGCGTTTGACCCTCCCCAGTAAATTCAGAGACACGGCAGTTGACTTCCGTGCTGAGAAAGTCTCATTCAGGCATGCAGCCGAACAGAATTGGATAACGTAAGTGCAGTTAAATATATGAAGTACTGTAATTTAGTGAATATAAAGTATATTTAGAATTTGGAGTTGAAGGGGTGGTAATAGGATTGTGTTTTCGTAGATGATGCGGTGGTTCCTCCTGATGAAGAGAACGAAATGCGGTCCTGCATAGAGGAACCGACGTTTTGTATAAGGACCAAGTTAACAGTATATGTGGGAGTGACATACTCATTCTGCTCATCAAGTACCTGAAGACGACTGAAAGTTATTTTACTCATTTTGAGAACTGTGTTAGAGACTATTATAACAACTTCCAGAAAATCATAGTGGAACTGGGAGATCATAGAGAACTGTGTTGGAGACGTTTTTTTTTCCAATTCTGTGGAGATTATCTGTGACTTGTGAAACAGCAAGTATTTATGTGCTACGTGGTGTTAAGCAATTTAGGAAAACATCAATAATTTGAGATTGTAATAAATTATAAATGCACAATAAGTATAAGTAAGACCAATATGAGTATTATATATATAGATTCACTAGACAGGTACTATGAAAGAACGAATGTGTATGGAAGGTATGAGTGAGTATTTTTGTTATAGGTGGTTTTAAATGCATGTGCGCTGTTTTGAAGCATATGTGTTCTAACATTATGAGCCATGACATGGCCCTCCAGAGTCAGCCCAGCTTGGGTGTAAGTGAAGGAAATGCAATCCGCTAGCCAATTAGAGATGGTGTGTTTTCCGATGGCGACTCCCCTCTTGTTGGGATCAAAAGAAACAAACAACTGGGCGTACTGTCTAAAGGGCTTTGTCCGCTCCACGTAAAAGGCCAATGCTCTCTTGCAGTCCAAGGTGTGCAAACTGCTTTCGCCAAGGCGGGTATGAGGACGGGAAAAAATGTTGGCAAGACAATTGACTGGTTCAGATGGAACTCCGATACCACCTTTGGCAGGAACTTAAGAGTGCGTGCAGAGGACTACTTTGTTGTGATGAAACTTGATATAAGGTGCATGCACTACCAATGCCTGAAGCTCACTGACTCTACGAGCTGAAGTAACAGCCACCAAGAAAACAACCTTCCAGGTCAAGTACTTCAGATGGCAGGAATTCAGTGGCTCAACAGGAGCTTTCATCAGCTGGGTGAGAACGACGTTGAAATCCCATGACAGTGGTGGAGGTCTGACTGGGGACTTTGACAAAAGCAAACCTCTCATGAAGCGAACAACTAAAGGCTGTCCAGAGATAGGCTTACCCTCTACACGGCAGTGGTAAGCACTAATCGCACTAAGGTGAACCCTTATAGAGTTGGTCTTGAGACCAGACTCTGACAAGTGTAGAAGGTATTCAAGCAGGGTCACACCAGACGGCAAACCTCCTCCATTTGAAAGAGTAACACCTCTTCGTGGAATCTTTCCTGGGTGCAAGCAAGACTCGGGAGACACCCTCTGAAAGACCCAAGGAGGCAAATTCTAAGCTCTCAACATTCAGGCCGTGAGAGCCAGAGACTGGAGGTTGGGATGTAGAAGTGACCCCTCGTTCTGAGTGATGAGGGTTGGAAAACACTCCAATCTCCACGGTTCCTCAGAAGACAATTCTAGAAGAAGAGGGAACCAGATCTGACGCGGCCAGAAGGCTGCAATCAGGATCATGGTTCCGCAGTCTTGCTTGAGTTTCAGCTATGTCTTCCCTACTAGAGGTATGGGAGGATACGCATACAGAAGGCCTGTCCCCCAATGAAGGAGAAAAGCATCTGACGCTAGTCTGTCGTGGGCCTGAAGCCTGGAACAGAACTGAGGGACCTTGTGATTGATCTGAGTGGCAAAAAGATCCACCGAGGGGGTGTCCCACGCTCGGAAGATCTTGCGGACTACGTCCATGTTCAGTGACCACTCATAAGGTTCCATTATCCTGCTCAATCTGTCGGCCAGACAGTGGCTTGGAGAAACATGCCATGGCGGCGTGCCCAAAGCTACATCTGGACGGCTTCCTGACACAGAGGGCGAGATCCGGTGCCCCCCTGCTTGTTGGTGCAGTAGGTAGCAACCTGATTGTCTGTCTGAATTAAGATGACTTGGTTGGACAGCCGATCTCTGAAAGCCTTTAGAGTATTCCAGATCGCTCTCAATTCCAGGAGGTTGATCTGCAGACCTTTTTCCTGAAAGGACCAGGCTCCCTGAGTGTGGAGCCCATCTACATGAGCTCCCCACCCCAGGAGAGATGCATCCGTCGGCAGCACTTTCCTTGGCTGAGGAACTTGGAATGGTCGGCCCAAGGTCAAATTGGATCGAATCGTCCACAACTGAAGAGAATTCCGAAAGCTGGTGGACAGTTGGACTACATCTTCTAGAACCCCCGCAGCTTGAAACCACTGGGAAGCTAGGGTCCACTGAGCTGATCTCATATGTAGACGTGCCATGGGAGTTACATGAACTGTAGAGGCCATGTGCCCCAGAAGCCTCAACATCTGCCGAGCCTTGACCTGTTGGGATGATCGAACCATGGACACAAGGGACAGAAGATTGTCTGCCCTTGCCTCAGGGATATAAGCTTGAGCTGTCTGAGGTTCAACAGGGCTCCAATGAACTCCAATTTTTGGACTGGGGTGAGATGGGACTTGGGATAATTTATGACGAACCCCAGTAACTCTAGCACCCGAATAGCCATTCACATGGACTTCAGAGCACCCTCCTTCGAGGTGCTCTTCACCAGCCAATCGTCAAGATAAGGAAACTCATCCACTCCGGGTCTGCGTAGCGATGCTGTGACTACAGCTAAGCATTTGGTAAACACTCTGGGCACAGACGCCAGGCTAAAAGGCAGTGCACGGTACTGAAAGTGCTGTGTTCCTAGCCGAAATCGAAGATACTTCCTGTGAGCTGGGAGTATCGAGATGTGGGTGTAAGCATCCTTTAAGTCCAGAGAGCATAGCCAATCATTTTCCTGAATCATGGGAAGAAGGGTGCCCAGGGAAACCATCCTGAACTTTTCTCAGACTAGAAATTTGTTCAGAGCCCTTAGGTCTAGGATGGGACGCATACCCCCTGTTTTCTTTTGCACAAGGAAGTACCTGGAATAGAATCCCAGCCCTTCTTCCCCTGGTGGAACGGGTTCAACCGCTTGGGCCTGTAGAAGGGCAGAGAGTTCTTCTGCAAGTACCTGCTTGTGCTGGAAGCTGTAGGACTGAGCTTCCGGAGGGCAATTTGGAGGCTTAGATTCCAGATTGAGGGTGTATCCTAACTGGACAATTTGAAGAACCCACCAGTCGGAGGTTACAAGAGGCTACCTTTCGTGAAAAAATATTAACCTCCCCCCAACCGGCAAGTCGTCCGGTACGGACATGTTTACTGAGGCTATGCTGAACTGGAGCCAGTCAAAAGCCCGTCCCTTGCTTTTGCTGGGGAGCCGCAGTGGCCTTAGGCACACGCTGTTGACCAGAATGAGCGCGCTGGGACTGAGCCTGGGCAGGCTACCGAGAAGCAGGAGTGTACCTACACCTAGCATAGGAATAGGGAGCACTCCTCTTCCCTCCATAAAACCTCCTGGATAAGGAGGTAGTAACAGAAGACGCCCGGCGGGAGAGAGAATCCAGAGCATCATTGTGCTTTTTGAGCTGGTCAACCAGATCCTCTACTTTCTCACCAAAAAGTTTATCTCCCCGGCAAGGAACATCCGCCATCCGCTGCTGGACCGAATGATCCAGGTCAGAGACACGCAGCAATGAGAGTCTGCACATCACTATACCTTGGGCAGCGATTTTGGATGCTACATCAGAAGTGTCGAACGTACCCCTGGCAAGGAATTTTCGACACGCCTTCTGCTGTCTGACCACCTGGCGAAAAGGCTCGGCCTGCTCCGGAGGGAGTGCATCATCCAAGCTAGACAGTTGCCTCACCGAGTTCCGCAAGTGGATGCTCGTGAAGAGCTGGTATGTCTGGATTTTGGCAGCAAGCATAGCGGCCTGATACGCCTTCCTCCCAAAAGAGTCCAAGGTTGTAGATTCTCTGCCTGGGGGCGCCGAGGCATAGTCCCTAGTACTCTTGGCCCTTTTGAGAGCGGAGTCCACCACCATGGAATTGTGAGGTAGCTGAGACTTCATCAATCCAGGTTCCCCATGGATCCGATATTGGGATTCAGTTCTTTTTGGGATCACGGGGTTAAACAGAGGGAACGACCAATTTCGCATAAGGACTTCCTTCAGTACATTATGCAAAGGGGCCGTTGCAGCCTCTCTAGGTGGAGAAAGATAATCCAGGACCTTGAGTATCTCAGCCCTGGGCTCATCCTCAACCTCCATAGGGAAGGGAATAGCCGCAGCCATTTCCCGGACGAAGGAGGTAAAGGATAGACTCTCCGGTGGAGACAGTCTCCTTTCTGGTGGAGGGGAAGGTTCAGAAGGAATCCCAAAGGACTCGTCAGAAGAAAAGTACCTGGAATCCTCCTCTTCCTCCCACGAGCGCTTATCTTCAGTATCGGACAAGACATCTCTCAGAGCAGTCCGAAACTTAGCCTGCCTCGATGCCGAGGAACAACATCCTCGATGGCGGTGCCGAGAAGTCGACACCCACCTGGACTCCGGTGAAGCTTCCTCCACCGACGTCGAATGAGAGTCGACCTGGGTGGCAGCCAACACCGATGCCGCAGGCAGCACCAAGGTCAGGGACCTCACCACAGGCAAAGGGCCAGAGACCACTGTAGCCGACAGTACGGAAGGCGCAAGCACCCCCAACACCGAAGCAGACTGGCGCAGTAACCCTTCCAGAAACTATGGAAGCAGGGCCCTGATGCGCTCGTCGAGAACCACCGTCGGACAAGGCTGTGGGGTTGGGATAGGAGCCAGTGGCAGAATCTGTCGAGGCTCGGGAGCAGGTACCGGGCTGCTAGACCAACGCATCGGCACCTCCTGAATAGAGGGGGAGCGATCCTCTCTGCACCAACGCTTCTTGGGTGCCGAATCCCTCGACGCCCCGGAGCTCCTGGCACCATGTGTCAAAGGAGATCGATGACAGTGCTTCTTCGCCTTCGCTCAATGCCCATCATCGAGACTCATCGGTACCGATGAGGAAGACGTGGAATCCTCACGTCTCCTCAGGGCCGGGTCTGACAAAGGTCGGTTCCAGGGGGCCTGCATAGCAGGAGGCCTTGAGACAGGTGGAGACCCACTCGATGCCTCACTGCTCCCAGCACAAGTTGGTCGTTCCGCAGCCATTAACTTCGCTCCCGACGTCGATATGTTCCTCGATGTCGATGCCACCGACCTCAGTACCAATGTCGATGTTGTCGTCGAAGGACCGGACTGAGCCCCAAAAAAGCTTCTCACGTTGGGCCTCTGGAGACGCTTGGGTCCGTTTCTTCATGCGAAGACACGGACTACAAGCGGCAGGGCTGTGGTCGGGCCCAAGGCACTGGATACACCGAGCGTGGGTATCGGTACCCAAGATAGTCCAGTTGCACCGAGTACAACGTTTAAAGCCGCTGGGTGTCTTCGATGACATGGAAGAAAAAACGGCTTTGGCGAAATCAAAAGACGAGATCGTGCCTGTTAAAAGAAAAAAGGGCACGAAAAGAAGGGAGCAACCCAACCACGTCGAAAAAACAAAGGAAACTTAAAAAGGGGCAAAAAAGTAAAGAAAAAACTACGGGAGTTGTTTTTTTTTTTAACTGAAAATTGCAACAGAAAAGAAAGAAAAAAGACAAAACCAACGCAGAAAGCTCTTTCCCGGGCCTGAGAGGAACAGGGAAAAACTCGTCTGCACCTCACCGTGGAGAAAAAATAACTGAGCGGGAACTCTCACGCGACGGGCGGGAAGACGGCTGTGCATGTGCGGTGTGCACTGCATGCGTGCCAGAATACTCTGGCAAAACGTTTTATATTCTTTTGCTTGCAGAATTGCCAGTTCGCAGGCCGACACGCATGTTGACCCACAAGTGAGAACAAGCAGCCTGCTTGTCCTCGGAGAAGTTCTGATACACTTAGCAATGGCTTTAACACAGTGTGCACCATTTCCCACCGCAGGGAAAATTGCCCTGTATTTTTTTGCGCAGTGCTGACCCGGAAGTAATCGGGCGGCGCTGCATGATACCCAGTTACCTCCAGGTTAGTGTGGGATCCCTTACCGCCACCTCAATGGGTAACGGTAAGAGCTCCCCCCCCCACCCCCACATGGCCACATGGTAAAAGCAATCACTGCACGTCCATGCCTATTTTCAGCCTTTTTTACAAACAGAGGTAAAAAGGGCCACAGCGAGTGGCAAAAACAGCCCCCGCCGCTAGCACAGAGCCATTTTTGCCACAGCTTGGTAAAAGGACCCTTTAGTCTTTGTAGACAGACTCATTTGTAACTGTTCTGTTTACAGCCAAAGACAGATTTATTTTTACAACATACTTTTAAGATGTTAGGGCCCCGTTTACTAAGGTGCGCTAGCGCTTTTAGCACATGCTAAAAGTTAGTGTGCACTAAACGCTAGAGACACCCATATATTCCTATGGGTCTCTCTAATGGTTAGCATGCGCTAACCATTAGCGTGCGCTAAAAACACTACTGCCCCTATAGCATGGATTAATAAAGTACATAAGTACATAAGTATTGCCATACTGGGAAACACCAAAGGTCCATTGAGCCCAGCATCCTGTTTCCGGCAGTGGCCAATCCAGGTCACAAATACCTGGCAAGATTCCTAGTGGTTGGGGTGGTGGACTTTGGTCCTGGGGAACTGAGTTCAATTCCTACTTCAGGCACAGGCAGCTCCTTGTGACTCTGGGCAAGTCACTTAACCTTCCATTGCCCCATGTAAGCCGCATTGAGCCTGCCATGAGTGGGAAAGCGCGGGGTACAAATGTAACAAAAAAAAAATGTACAAAACATTTTATACTGCTTATCCCAGAAATAGTGGATTTTCCCCAAGTCCATTTAATAACGGTCTATGGACTTTTAATTCAAGGGGCACTATGAGACAAACTTCCCTTGGTGCTACACTTCAGTGGAAAAAAAGATCTTCACTGTCCAATAAACTGGGGTTTTATTTATTTTACTTCAATGCACTTGATATACTGCCAAAGGCCTACACGTAGGCAACTAAGCAGTTTATTTTTTGAGATAACCATAATGAATATGTATGAGATGTATATATGCAAATGAATATGCTAATGTGTTACAGCCCACCCTTTGCCTCCCCCCCACCCCTCCCGCCAAATAAAACAGTCAAACTACATAAGTAGTACCATACTGGGAAAGACCAAAGGTCCATCAAGCCCAGCATCCTGTTTCCAACAGTGGCCAATCCAAGTCACAAATACCTGGCAAGATCCCCAAAAAGTACAAAACATTCTATACTGCTAATCCCAGAAACAGTGGATTCTCCCCAAGTCCATTTAATAACGGTCTATGGACTTTTCCTTTAGGAAGCTGTCCAACCCTTTTTAAAACTTCGCTAAGCTAACCACCTTTACCACATTGTCTGGCAACGAATTCCAGAGTTTAATTACTCATTGAGTGAAGAAAAAGTTTCTCCGATTCGTTTTAAATTTATACATTGTAGCTTCATCGCATTCCCCCTAGTCCTAGTATTTTTGGAAAGCGTGAACAGACGCTTCACATCTACCCGTTCAACTCCACTCATTATTTTATAGACCTCTATCATATCTCCCCTCAGCTGCCTTTTCTCCAAGCTGAAGAGCCCTAGCTACTTTAGCCTTTCCTCATAGGGAAGTCATCCCATCCCCTTTATCATTTTCGTCGCCCTTCTCTGCACTTTTTCTAATTCCACTATATCTTTTTTGAGATGCGGCGACCAGAATTGAACACAATATTCGAGGTGCAGTCGCACCATGGAGCGATACAAAGGCATTATAACATCCTCATTTTTGTTTTCCATTCCTTTCCTAATAATACCCAACATTCTATTTGCTTTCTTAGCCGCAGCAGCACACTGTGCAGAAGGTTTAAACATATCATCAACGACGACACCTAGATCCCTTTCTTTGTCCGTGACTCCTAACGTGGAGCCTTGCATGACATAGCTATAATTCGGGTTCCTCTTTCCCACATGTATCACTTTGCACTTGCTCACATTAAAAGTAATCTGCCATTTAGATGGCAAACGGGCCCTTAATTTGTTTCTTTTGTGCACATCTAGATATACATGCGCTGTTTATATGTTTATATCCAACCATAGTTTATCTCCAATGTTGTTGGCAGTTTTTTTATACTTAGTCTTTGCAATTAGCCTTTTAAGACTTTTGATTTCTGGCAATGAGTTTAATCTTGTATGTTACTTTTGATCAAATTTTTTAAAACTTGTTCCTAAAAATATGATTTTCAATTTTATATAGTTTTTAAACACTCTTTTAATGTTATACTCACCTGTTTACTAAGCAGCGTTAGCAGCTGCCATCTGGCAATGCCAAGGTGGTCCATTCAGTGGACGGCAGCCACTAGTGCGGCTTAGTAAACAGGGGAGTTAGTAATTTAGTCTTTGAAGACAGACTCATTTGTGACTGTTATGTTTACAACTGAAGACAAATTTATTTTTACAATATACTTTTAAGCGACTCCTGAGGCCAGCACGTTAGTGCCGAAACATGGTGCCTTGTTAAGTCATCATGAAGAGTCATCAATAAAAGTTTTAATTTCATATTGGATGTTCCTTGGTCTGTGTTTGAAGTGCCCCGATCTGTCTCCCACTCTTGTCTTCCATGCATAATGAAAATTGTAACATTACCTTTTGAAAGCTGGTTTCACTTATATCTAGAAGCTGAATAATTCGGGGTGGGTGCATCTCATGAGGGAGTGCCAGCTTTTGCTCTGTGGTGAGGGACATCTCCTTCAGAAAGGCAGAGGGAGTCAGCTGGAATTAAAAACAGAGAGAATCATATAAATGCTGACATAAAGAAAACATGCTCTCTGTTCAAGCACATAAAAGAAACAGAGTTATATAGAAGGGTTATATAATCCAAAAAGAACTTCAACTCCCTTCTCGTGGGCTTTACTCGCACCTTGATTTACCAGGGAAGTTACCAACTTCCACAAGCCTTTGAGGGTGGTGCATTGCACATGTGCATATCTTCCTGCCTGCTGCTGTTGCGTGAAACCAAGGCAATCTTGTACTATGCCTGACAGGATACAACTCCAAGGGGCAGGGTAGTGTGGATATTCATCCTGCTGTCCTCAGAGAACATCTGCTACAGGTGACGTCACTTTCTCCAAGGACAAACAGGATGAAATGTCCACACTAATGGGTATCCATAGTTAGCAGGCTGTCTGACATGAAAAAGGAGAAAAAGTAAAGATCTGCAACAGGCAGAGCCTAGCATAGAACTAGAAATAGGAAACAAAAAACATTCTCATTCTAGACAGCTTAGAACAGAAACAAAAGGGACTAGGTGAATGGAGTTGGATTCTAAACAGTGAATAAATTCACAAGGACTATCTGGCCAAACCAGCAGTCATATCGGGGGTCTTATTCCAGATAGTAATGATATGTGACCTTGTCACAGCTCTGAAATCTCCTCAATGGAGGCTGATCTTAGTTGGGCTACCAATACAGCCATGGCTCTAACATAGTGAGGCATGACATGACCCTCCAGAGTAAGCCCAGCTTGGGCATAAGTGAAGGAGATGGAGTCTGACAGGATGGGGACTGCCATCAGCAAACACATATTATCCAATTGGCTAGCAGAGTCAAAATAAAAAAAAGTTGGGTGGACTGTCTAAGAGCTTCAGTCCACTCTAGATAAAAGGCCAAGGCTCTCTTGAAAGCCAGTCAGAAGTTGCAGGAGAGCGGTTCCCACACAGGGTTTTCTCAGATGACATCACCCATCAGTGTGTACATTTCATCCTGCTTGTCCTTGGAGAAATGAATGACACTACTTGCGAGCCACCTTGCAAGCAGCATTATTCACCAACCTGGCAGCTTTAGGCTGCCAAGCCACAGCCCAATGCTGCTGGGTTGTTTCTTAAAGGGGCTGGTATTTTTAACTGAAAGTGGTGGGTAGAGCCCCCCAAGCCAAAGGTCCCTCTAGCCCCCTCCCCAAATCAAGCCCCCTATACATAAATCTGACCCCCCCCCCCCTAGTGCTAGTACCATGAGACTACCACTAGGTGTCACTGGCGCCATTTTGAATGATGGCATTGGCAAGGGCAAAAGCAACTGGGGATCACGCCTGCCCACACTATTAGACACCAGGGATTCTATAACGGTAGGCCTGGGGGGGTCCCTTTGGGGGGGCTTCAGTGGAGGAGGGGGACTTCCAAGGTGGTCTTTAACAATAGGGGTGGCCCTTCAGGTTGTTTTGGGCACTCTAGCCACCTTTCAGTTAAAGATGCAGCCCTTTTAAGGATGGTCTGGCAACACCAAGCTTTTAGCTGAGGTTACTTTACCAGCTATACTGTACACACCACAAGCCACGGTATAGTATTCAGGGCTTAATTAGTGCCAGAATGGAGCAGAATGGTGTTTCGGCACTTCTTTGGGCTCAGGAAGTGACATCAGCACTTATGACTCTCCCCCCCCCCCACCCCCCCAGGTCAAGCTTCGCTCCCTTTTGTTCTTTCTTTCTTTCTAATGCGCAATAGCATCTCTTCCTCCCTCTCCCCCACCCCAAACCTTTTCAAAGATGTCTTCTTGTTTTAGAGGTTGCCGGAAGTGAGTAACAGTTCAAAATACACTGCTCGTGCAGACATCTGAGCCAGCTGTCCAACACGGATAATTATGTAGAGTTACCCAGCAAGGAATTATGAGAAGTTCAAGGTGCCTGCTTTTTACTTTCTGCCTAAGATTCATACGAAGTTGAATTGTCATCCAGGGAGGCCAATAGTATCAGCCAGAGACTCTTTGCTTGAGAGATCAGGCTAATTTATTGATAAATGTTTGCATGTTTGACTATCTACCATCAGATCCTATATTAAGGATACTACACATTTTCTGCACATATTACAATCTAAAGAGTCAGCATTGGCTTCTTCGTGACTATTGGTGACTTTAGACGTTTGTTCTTTATACACTAGTATCCTGCAGGAGGAAGCTTTAGAAGTTTTACAAGACTGTTTGAATTAAATAGCCTTGATTGAAGCATGTTAGCTGAGGAGAGCGGTTTTAAAACATGTTGCAGGTTTGGCACCCTCAAATATCTGCCAGCACTGTAAATTACAAACTGTAACTCTACTCCATATGATCTATGAATGTTCTCTTTTGCAACCTTTCTGGCAATGGAACCCTGTTATAATTCTGGGGTAACTCAAAGACCTGGTTTCAATGTTGGGCAAACCTCATAAATAGGAAACCGTATTGAAAATGTATCATAAATTTTTTTTTTAATTTTCAATATGTGTAGAAATATACTGTCACTTGCTCTCAGTGAAATACAGGCCAATGGCTCAGGCTAAGAGCTAGGCCTCTTAAAATCAAAAATCATCTCTGATACAAAATACATTTCACTGCAGCTCAAGCTGAAGTGAGTTCCCAGAGAGCTGGCAAGGGAGGGGGCATTTGCTCTTGTCAACAATCCTGGAACTGGCACCTGCGAGAAGTCATGAGCTAAGATGTTTTGGCTAATGCAAGAGTTAGTAATGGGTCAGGTGCAAGTAGAGGGAGGGGGAGCTGAGGAGGACAGAATGATCTGTGACGTTATTTCTTTGCAGATGTTGTCCTAAACATAATTTGTTTATACTTAAAGTTTGAGAATATGTGAAGTCATTCTGATCAACTGAAAAGGGCAAAGAGCTCTGGTGAGAAAGCTGGGGTCCATTGAAATGAATAGGGTCAAAATGGTATAAAAAGGGGAGTCAGAAGGGTATTAGAATCAGAAGACTCCAGAAGGCTGGGGCGACAGGACGTGTCGTGAAGAGCTGTTCCACTATGTGAATGCCTGATTTGCGTTTACTGGGATTGGTGAGATTGTAATAAACTAATTTCTTATATCCCAGTGAGTCATTCTGATTATGGAGCTTGTCAGTGCCCAGTCTATACTATTATATCTACTGAATACTGGGTTTCTTTCTAATTATTGAATTTGCTACTGCCTGGACTGTTTAAAACTGTCATGAGCAGATACCAGGTTGGGGTAATTAAGTATTTGGAGGGAACATGCAATCCTTTACAGGATAGTAGAAAGCCCATGGCTTCCGCTGCGCAACAGAGGTGGCAGACCTAATTATTAATCATATGCAATATTAGTGAATAAAATGATAATGAACTTATAAAGATATTTAAATCATATATATTAACAGACTAGTAAAAAAAACCCCGTTTCTGATGCAAATGAAACGGGGACTAGCAAGGTTTTCTTCAGAGTGTGCATGTGGGAGTGTGTGTGTCCCTGCCCTCTGCCCTCTCTCCCTCCCCCTCCCCCCTCCGAGTCCAGTCCTTCAGCGTTTCCTGCTGTTCTGTGTTTTTGTTACAGAGAGAGTGACGGCATCTCTCTCCCCTCCCCCCTCTGAGTCCTTCACAGTTTCGTGGGATTTCCTGCTGTGCTGTTTTCCTTCACTCATGGGGAAACCGGATATCTCTGGCGCTTCACACTTCCGGCTGGAGGCTTCAGTGGTGCCTTTTATATATATAGATGAGTGCTCAGTAAAGTGCTGGTTGCTGCGGCTGGTCTACAGAGTTACAACAGGCAAAGTCACACCATCGTCGCACTCAGCCCTACCTACCATCCCTTACTCTCATTCAATGGTACACTTCTCCTAATGCTGAAGACACTTAGAACAGCGAAACACACGTAGTGTTGAGAACGAGAGAGAGTACGGGAGTGGACCTGAGTACGACTGAGAGAGATATATATCAAAAAGTTATGAAGAAGATTTAAGAAGATTTTGTAATTTATTTTTTATCACGAGCACTTGCACCTTTCAACTAAGCCCAGCTGGTCTGCAGTACGGTATTTTGACAGCAGTATGATACAGCAGTAATTCAGCCCTAAGCTAAGTACCGGTCTTTACCATCGAGCATATATTTTCCTAAGCGTTATGAGAAGTGTACCATTGAATGAGAGTAAGGGATGGTAGGTAGGGCTGAGTGCGATGATGGTGTGACTTTGCCTGTTGTAACTCTGTAGACCAGCCGCAGCAACCGGCACTTTACTGAGCTCTCATCTGTTAATATATATGATTTAAATATCTTTGTAAGTTCAATATCATTTTACTCACTAATATTGCATATTGAAAATTAAAAATAAATTTTATGATACATTTTAAATACGGTTTCCTATTTAATCAATATGGAACACCATAAAGGCAATTTTTCAACTCGATACTCCTATCTCAGCTCTTGTTGCTAATTTTAAATTGGCTGCCATACAAGTCAAATTGTCTGACCTTCAAAAAAGGTTACTGGACAACCTAATCACCATAGCCCAGAAGCAGAGAATGACACGAGGATAAAGTTTGTCCCCATCCCCGCCCTATCCCCATGGGCCCTATCTCCATCCCCGTACCATCCCCGTGGGCCCTGTCTCCATTCCCGCCCCATCCCTGCAGGTTCTGTCCCAGCCCCACCCCATTCCCGCGGGCTCTATCCTCAGAAGCCTCAAACACTTATGATTTTATATTTAAATTTTTTTTATTAAAGTATAAAAAGGAACAATATGCTGTGTAAAGGTGATGGGATGACTTCCCTATGAAGAAAGGCTGAAGCGGCTAGGGCTCTTCAGCTTGGAGAAAAGACGGCTGAGGGGAGATATGATCGAGGTCTATAAAATAATTAGTGGAGTGGAACACGTAGACATGAATCGTTTGCTTACTCTTTCCAAAAATATTAGAACTAGGGGGCATGCGATGAAGAAAAGTAGAAAACCTTTCACTCAATGTGTAATTAAACTCTGGAATTCGTTGCCAGAGAATGTGGTAAAGCCAGTTAGCTTAGCGAGTTTTAAAAACATAGAGAGCACTGAAAACCCATAGTGCCTCATGGCCAGCTAGCTTCCAAAGCAGTGTGACACCGCCACATATAATAACATGAACTTTCCTCACAGCGGATGAACGCCCCAGAAGAACAGGAGCAACAATTCAAAGGAGGGACGAACTCAACCTCCTGTAACAGAACAGAAATCCTGAAGACTTTTTTCCAACTTCTCCCAATGAGGGAACATATCTACAGGAAAAACTGAACATAAAACCAAGATCAATCACATAATGAACCACTGAGGGAGGGCTCATGGATTAATCTGCTATGACTAAAGGAAAGAAAATTACTAAGGTAAGAACCTAATTTTCCCTTCCTTGTCATCAAGCAGATGAATCCATTACGAGTGGGATGTAACAAAGCAATCCCTAGATAGGGTGGAAACAAGCCACACCATGCGCCAGCACTTGTGCTCCAAAATGCGCGTCTCTCCTGGCAGCCACATCCAGCCTGTAATGTTGGGCAAAAGAGAGTTTAGAAGACCAAGTAGCTTCACTACATATCTCTTGAAGAGAGAGTACTCCAGTTTCAGCCCAGGAAGAGGAAATCACTCTTGTGGAACATGCCTTAAAAGCTTCAGGCAGAAGCCAGCCAGACAGCAGATATGCTGAAAAAATAGCTTCCTTGAGCCAACAGGCTATAGTGGCTTTAGACGCTGGAGACCCTCTGCGCGGACCTGATAACAGAACAAACAGATGATCAGAGGTCCGAAAGGCATTTGACATGCGCAGATACTGCAACACAGCCCTTCGCACATCTAGGAGGTGCAATTGCCCAAAGGATTCTGGAAACTCCTCTATAGAAAAGGAGGGCAGGAAAATTACTACTACTACTACTATTTAGCATTTCTATAGCGCTACAAGGCGTACGCAGTGCTGCACAAACATAGAAGAAAGACAGTCCCTGCTCAAAGAGCTTACAATCTAATAGACAAAAAATAAATAAAGTAAGCAAATCAAATCAATTAATATGAACGGGAAGGAAGAGAGGAGGGTAGGTGGAGGCGAGTGGTTACAAATGGTTACGAGTCAAAAGCAATGTTATAGAGGTGGGCTTTCAGTCTACATTTAAAGGTGGCCAAGGATGGGGCAAGACATAGGGGCTCAGGAAGTTTATTCCAGGCGTAGGGTGCAGCGAGACAGAAGGCGCGAAGTCTGGAGTTGGCAGTAGTGGAGAAGGGAACAGATAAGAAGGATTTATTCATGGAGCGGAGTGCACGGGAAGGGATGTAGGGAAGGACGAGTGTGGAGAGATACTGGGGAGCAGCAGAGTGAGTACATTTATAGATTAGTAGAAGAAGTTTGAACAGGATGCGAAAACGGATAGGGAGCCAGTGAAGGGTCTTGAGGAGAGGGGTAGTATGAGTAAAGCGACCCTGGCGGAAGACGAGACGGGCAGCAGAGTTTTGAACCGACTGGAGAAGGGAGAGGTGACTAAGTGGGAGGCCAGAAAGAAGCAGATTGCAGTAGTCTAAACGAGAGGTGACAAGGGTGTGGATGAGGGTTTTGGTAGAGTGCTCGGAAAGAAAGGGGCGGATTTTACAGATGTTGTAAAGAAAGAAACGACAAGTCTTGGCAATCTGCTGGATATGAGCAGAGAAGGAGAGAGAAGAGTCAAAGATGACCCCAAGGTTTCGAGCTGAGGAGACAGGGAGAATGAGAGAGCCATCAACAGAAATAGAAAATGGGGGGAGCGGGGAGGTGGGTTTGGGGGGGAAAATGAGAAGCTCGGTTTTGGTCATATTTAATTTCAGGTCATATTTAATAGGTTGGTTTAGGTGAAACGCTGAAACCACCTTAGGCATGAAGGACGGCACAGTACGTATCATAACTCCGGACTCTGAGAATTGCAGAAATGGGTCTCGACAGGACAGCACCTGGAGCTCAGACACACATCTCGCCGATGCAATGGCCACCAAAAAGACCGTCTTTAGGGTCACATCCTTCTCCGAAGCTCGCCTAAGCGGCTCGAAGGGCGAACACTGAAGGGCCTTTAAAACTAACCCCAGGTTCCAGGCTGGGCACGAAGCTCGCACGGGAGGATGGAGCCGAAGCACCCCTCTGAGAAACCGTGCCACATCCAGACAAGCAGCCAGAGAGAGGCCAGCGACCTTCCCTCGAAAACATGCTAAGGCTGCCACTTGAACATGCAGGGAATTATAGGCAAGGCCTTTTTGTAAACCATCCTGCAAAAAGTCAAGTATCAGCGAGACAGAAGTCCACATGGGTGTGATCATTTTAGAAGAACACCAAGCCTCAAACTGGCGCCAAATTCTGGCATAAGCCACAAAAGTGGAACGCCTGCGGGCCTGTAGGACAGTGGAAATGACTTTACTGGAATAACCTTTGTCTCTCAATTGCACCCTCTCAATAGCCATGCCGTAAGACCAAAGTGGCAGGCGTCCTCCATGGTTACTGGTCCCTGTGACAACAGATTCGGTACCAGAGGTAATGGCAGGGGAGCCTCCACCAGCATCCGCCGGAGGTCCTCATACCACGGCCTCCTGGGCCAATCCGGGGCGATGAGAACCACCTCTCCTTGGTGTAGCCGAATCCGCAGGAGTACTCGTCCTATCAAGGGCCATGGAGGGAACACATACAAGAGGCCCTGAGGCCAGGCTTGAGCCAAGGCATCCAACCCCGCCGAGCGAGGATCTCTCCCTCTGCTGTAAAAACACGGGACTTTGGCATTTGCACTTGAGGCCATAAGATCCGCTACGGGCGTCCCCCATTTGGCACAGATCTGCAGGAATACTTCATCTGCAAGGTCCCACTCCGCTGGGTCGATTTGATTCCTGCTTAGATAAATCGGCTTGCATGTTGCTCTGACCTGCAATGTGAGCTGCTGACAGAAACTGCAGATGTAGCTCGGACCAGTGGCATATCTGAGCAGCCTCTGCGGCCAGTGCTTGACACTGAGTGCCACCTTGTCGATTTATGTAGGCCACTGCTGTCGTGTTGTCCAACAGATCTCTGACAGCCAATCCCTTCCAGGGTCAATTGAAAGGCCAGGAGTGCCTGGAATATCACTTTCAACTCCAAGCGATTGATGGACCACTCTGACTCCTCGGGTGTCCAGAGACCCTGGGCATGCCTTCCCCGGCAATGTGCAACCCAGCCCTTCAGGCTGGCATCTGTTACCACCAGGCACCAATCGGGGAACACTAGCAGCATTCCTCGCCGCAGCATGCTGTCTGAGAGCCACCACTCCATACTGAGCCGGGCTGCAGGAAGCCACGTGAGTGCATTGATAATCCTGAGATATTGGAGCCCATCGTTGAAGCAGGGAACACTGCAGAGGTCTCAGGTGCGCTCTCGCCCATGGCACCACTTCCAAAGTGGCCGTCATTGACCCCAACAGCTGGACTATGTCCCAAGCTCGCGGGCGAGGCATCCTCAGGAGCAGACGGACCTGGTTCTGAAGCTTGCACAGCCTTTGCTTGGGTAGGAACACATACCCTGAGGCTGTGTCGAACCAAACCCCCAAATATTCTAGAGATTGAGAGGGGGTCAGGTGACTTTTGGCCAAATTGACGACCCAGCCCAGAGATTGAAGTACTGATGACTCTCCACTGCCGAGTCCGCTCTGATGAGCCAGACGTCTAGGTATGGGTGAACCCGGATACCCTCTCGCCTGAGAAAAGCAGCTACTACCACCATTACCTTTGAAAAGATTCGGGGAGCTGTGGCGAGGCCAAAAGGCAAGGCCCAAAACTGGAAATGTTTTCCCATCACCGCAAACCGCAGAAACCTCTGGTGCGGGGGCCAAATAGGAATATGCAAGTAAGCTTCTTTCAGGTCCAGAGACGTGAGAAACTCTCCTGGCTGTACCGCCGCAATGACGGAGAGCAGGGTTTCCATGTGAAAATACCGCACTCTCAGGGACTTGTTGACTTCTTTTAAGTCTAGGATGGACCGAAAAGACCCTCCTTTTCGCGGCACCACAAAGTAAATGGAGTAACGGCCAGAGCTGTGTTCGGCAGGAGGCACCGGGGACACCGCCCCTATGTGAATCAAGTCTTGCAAGGTCTCCTCCGCATCGGGACTCCACAAACACGTCTCTCACTGGGGCATTGAATTCTATTCTGTAGCCATCTCTGATCAGGTCCAAAACCCATTGATCTGAGGAAATCTTGGCCCACTCCTCGTGAAAGAGGGAAAGTCGTCCTCCTATAACAGGAAGCGAGGAGAGGGCCGGCGCACCATCATTGAGAGGGTCGCCCTTGAACTCCAGGCCTTGAGCCAGCTGCAGCGGAACGTTTGTCCGAGCGAAAGGAGTTCCTCTGCTGAAAACGGGCACATGAAGTAAACCCAGCAGAACGCCCCGGGTGGTACCTTCGAGCTTCACGGAAGCGAGGTCTGTAAGAGGAGGGAACCGCCTGACCCTTGGAGGAAGGCCGCGGCCTATCCTCGGGTAAGCGCTGGGGTTTAGCATCCCCCAGGCCTTTAAACAATGTTCTTCAGCTTCTCACCAAATAGGAGAAGGCCTTGAAAGGGCAACTTCACCAACCTTTGCTTAGAGGCCATGTCAGCCGCCCAATGCCGTAGCCACAATAGGTGGCGAGCCGCCACCGCCACAGCCATCTGCTTAGCCAAAGCTCTGACCAGATCATAAAGGGCGTCAGCCAAGAAAGACAAGGCTGACTCCATCCGCGGTGCCACCTCCACAAGGGGCTCCGCTCCATCTCCGGGTTGTTCCACTGCCTGTTGAACCAAGCGAGGCAG